>NW_027456872.1:0-265428 GCF_040206685.1 Ascaphus truei
TCCCCCTCACCCGGGTGTAATTATACAGGGGGTCCCCCTCACCCGGGTGTAATTATACAGGGGTCCCCCTCACCCGGGTGTAATTATACAGGGGCCACACTCACCCGGGGGGTAATTATACAGGGGCCACGCTCACCCGGGGGTAATTATACAGGGGTCCCACTCACCCGGGTGTAATTATACAGGGGTCCCACTCACCCGGGTGTAATTATACAGGGGTCCCCCTCACCCGGGTGTAATTATACAGGGGTCCCCCTCACCCGGGTGTAATTATACAGGGGCCACACTCACCCGGGGGTAATTATACAGGGGCCACGCTCACCCGGGGGTAATTATACAGGGGTCCCACTCACCCGGGTGTAATTATACAGGGGTCCCACTCACCCGGGTGTAATTATACAGGGGTCCCCCTCACCCGGGTGTAATTATACAGGGGTCCCATTCACCCGGGTGTAATTATACAGGGGCCCCACTTACCCGGGTGTTATTATACAGGGGTCCCCCTCACCCGGGTGTAATTATACAGGGGCCACGCTCACCCGGGGGTAATTATACAGGGGCCACGCTCACCCGGGGGTAATTATACAGGGGTCCCACTCACCCGGGTGTAATTATACAGGGGTCCCCCTCACCCGGGTGTAATTATACAGGGGTCACACTCACCCGGGTGTAATTATACAGGGGTCCCCCTCACCCGGGTGTAATTATACAGGGGTCCCCCTCTCCCGGGTGTAATTATACAGGGGTCCCCCTCTCCCGGGTGTAATTATACAGGGGTCCCACTCACCCGGGTGTAATTATACAGGGGTCCCACTCACCCGGGTGTAATTATACAGGGGTCCCCCTCACCCGGGTGTAATTATACACGGGTCACACTCACCCGGGTGTAATTATACAGGGGTCCCCCTCACCCGGGTGTAATTATACAGGGGTCCCCCTCTCCCGGGTGTAATTATACAGGGGTCCCACTCACCCGGGTGTAATTATACAGGGGTCCCACTCACCCGGGTGTAATTATACAGGGGTCCCACTCACCGGGTGTAATTATACAAGGGCCACGCTCACCCGGGGGTAATTATACAGGGGCCACGCTCACCCGGGGGTAATTATACAGGGGTCCCACTCACCCGGGTGTAATTATACAGGGGTCCCCCTCACCCGGGTGTAATTATACAGGGGTCCCACTCACCCGGGTGTAATCCCCTCTTAATTCTCTCCTTTTTCCTTCCGGCCTCACTCTTATCGCTCTTTTTTTCTTTCACTCTTTTTTTCTATCAGTCTCACTCGCTCCCTAAGTGCCCCTCTCTTCTCTCTCTGCTCCCTTACTCTTCCTCTCTTTCCTCCTCCTCTCCCATGTCTTCACCCACCTCTCCTCTGATTTTCGTTCAGGTTCCTTTGCTGGTTCCCGGACTCAATTATCCAATTGAAACGTTTGTGGAATGTTGCAGCGATAAAGGGATCTCTGACATCATCAAGGTGAGACAGTGACACAGACAGAAGGGATCTATGAGTCTGTCCCTCCCCCTGCAGGGTGAGACAGTGACACAGACAGAAGGGAGCTATGAGTCTGTCCCTCCCCCCGCAGGGTGAGACAGTGACACAGACAGAAGGGAGCTATGAGTCTGTCCCTCCCCCCGCAGGGTGAGACAGTGACACAGACAGAAGGGAGCTATGAGTCTGTCCCTCCCCCCGCAGGGTGACACAGTGACACAGACAGAAGGGAGCTATGAGTCTGTCCCTCCCCCCGCAGGGTGACACAGTGACACAGACAGAAGGGAGCTATGAGTCTGTCCCTCCCCCCGCAGGGTGAGACAGTGACACAGACAGAAGGGAGCTATGAGTCTGTCCCTCCCCCTGCAGGGTGACACAGTGACACAGACAGAAGGGAGCTATGAGCCTGTCCCTCCCTCCGCAGGGTGACACAGACAGAAGGGAGCTATGAGTGTCCCTCCCCCCGCAGGGTGACACAGTGATACAGACAGAAGTGAGCTATTAGTCTGTCCCTCCCCCTGCAGGGTGACACAGTGACAGACAGAAGGGAGCTATGAGTCTGTCCCTCCCCCCACAGGGTGACACAGTGACACAGACAGCAGGGAGCTATAAGTCTGTCCCTCCCCCTGCAGGGTGACACAGTGACACAGAGAGAAGGGAGCTATGAGTCTGTCCCTCCCCCCGCAGGGTGACACAGACAGAAGGGAGCTATGAGTGTGTCCCTCCCCCCGCTGGGTGACACAGTGATACAGACAGAAGGGATCTTTGAGTCTGTCCCTCCTCCCGCAGGGTGACACAGACAGAAGGGAGCTATGAGTCTGTCCCTCCCCCGCAGGGTGACACAGTGACACAGACAGAAGGGAGCTATGAGTCTGTCCCTCCCCCCGCTGGGTGACATAGTGACACAGACAGAAGGGAGCTATGAGTCTGTCCCTCCCCCCGCAGGGTGACACAGACAGAAGGGAGCTATGAGTCTGTCCCTCCCCCGCAGGGTGACACAGTGACACAGACAGAAGGGAGCTATGAGTCTGTCCCTCCCCCCGCTGGGTGACATAGTGACACAGACAGAAGGGAGCTATGAGTCTGTCCCTCCCCCCGCAGGGTGACACAGTGACACAGACAGAAGGGAGCTATGAGTCTGTCCCTCCCCCCGCAGGGTGACACAGTGACACAGACAGAAGGGAGCTATGAGTCTGTCCCTCCCCCCAGAGGTTGACACAGACAGAAGGGAACTATGAGTCTGTCCCTCCCCCCGCAGAGTGACACAGTGACACAGACAGAAGGGAGCTATGAGTCTGTCCCTCCCCCGCAGGGTGACACAGACAGAAGGGAGCTATGAGTCTGTCCCTCCCCCCACAGGGTGACACAGACAGAAGGGAACTATGAGTCTGTCCCTCTCCCCGCAGGGTGACACAGTGACACAGACAGAAGGGAGCTATGAGTCTGTCCCTCCCCCCAGAGGTTGACACAGACAGAAGGGAACTATGAGTCTGTCCCTCCCCCCGCAGAGTGACACAGTGACACAGACAAAAGGGAGCTATGAGTCTGTCCCTCCCCCCGCAGGGTGACACAGTGACACAGACAGAGCTATGAGTCTGTCCCTCCCCCGCAGGGTGACACAGTGACACAGACAGAGCTATGAGTCTGTCCCTCCCCCCGCTGGGTGACACAGTGACACAGACAGAAGGGAGCTATGAGTCTGTCCCTCCCCCCGCAGGGTGACACAGTGACACATACAGAAGGGAGCTATGAGTCTGTCCCTCCCCCCGCTGGGTGACACAGTGACACAGACAGAAGGGAGCTATGAGTCTGTCCCTCCCCCCGCAGGGTGACACAGTGACACAGACAGAAGGGAGCTATGAGTCTGTCCCTCCCCCCGCAGGGTGACACAGTGACACAGACAGAAGGGAGCTATGAGTCTGTCCCTCCCCCCAGAGGTTGACACAGACAGAAGGGAACTATGAGTCTGTCCCTCCCCCCGCAGAGTGACACAGTGACACAGACAGAAGGGAGCTATGAGTCTGTCCCTCCCCCGCAGGGTGACACAGACAGAAGGGAGCTATGAGTCTGTCCCTCCCCCCACAGGGTGACACAGACAGAAGGGAACTATGAGTCTGTCCCTCTCCCCGCAGGGTGACACAGTGACACAGACAGAAGGGAGCTATGAGTCTGTCCCTCCCCCCAGAGGTTGACACAGACAGAAGGGAACTATGAGTCTGTCCCTCCCCCCGCAGAGTGACACAGTGACACAGACAAAAGGGAGCTATGAGTCTGTCCCTCCCCCCGCAGGGTGACACAGTGACACAGACAGAGCTATGAGTCTGTCCCTCCCCCGCAGGGTGACACAGTGACACAGACAGAGCTATGAGTCTGTCCCTCCCCCCGCTGGGTGACACAGTGACACAGACAGAAGGGAGCTATGAGTCTGTCCCTCCCCCCGCAGGGTGACACAGTGACACATACAGAAGGGAGCTATGAGTCTGTCCCTCCCCCCGCTGGGTGACACAGTGACACAGACAGAAGGGAGCTATGAGTCTGTCCCTCCCCCCGCAGGGTGACACAGTGACACAGACAGAAGGGAGCTATGAGTCTGTCCCTCCCCCCGCAGGGTGACACAGTGACACAGACAGAAGGGAGCTATGAGTCTGTCCCTCCCCCCAGAGGTTGACACAGACAGAAGGGAACTATGAGTCTGTCCCTCCCCCCGCAGAGTGACACAGTGACACAGACAGAAGGGAGCTATGAGTCTGTCCCTCCCCCACAGGGTGACACAGACAGAAGGGAGCTATGAGTCTATCCCTCCCCCCACAGGGTGACACAGACAGAAGGGAACTATGAGTCTGTCCCTCTCCCCGCAGGGTGACACAGTGACACAGACAGAGCTATGAGTCTGTCCCTCCCCCGCAGGGTGACACAGTGACACAGACAGAGCTATGAGTCTGTCCCTCCCCCCGCTGGGTGACACAGTGACACAGACAGAAGGGAGCTATGAGTCTGTCCCTCCCCAAGCAGGGTGACACAGTGATGCAGACAGAAGGGAGCTATGAGTCTGTCCCTCCCCCCGCAGGGTGACACAGTGACACAGTGACACATACAGAAGGGAGCTATGAGTCTGTCCCTCCCCCCGCAGGGTGACACAGACAGAAGGGAGCTATGAGTGTGTCCCTCCCCCCGCTGGGTGACACAGTGACACAGACAGAAGGGAGCTATGAGTCTGTCCCTCCCCCCGCTGGGTGACACAGTGACACAGACAGAAGGGAGCTATGAGTCTGTCCCTCCCCCCGCAGGGTGACACAGTGACACAGACAGAAGGGAGCTATGAGTCTGTCCCTCCCCCTGCAGGGTGACACAGTGACACAGACAGAAGGGAGCTATGAGTCTGTCCCTCCCCCCGCAGGGTGACACAGTGACACAGACAGAAGGGAGCTATGAGTCTGTCCCTCCCCCCGCAGGGTGACACAGACAGAAGGGAGCTATGAGTCTGTCCCTCCCCCCACAGGGTGACACAGACAGAAGGGAACTATGAGTCTGTCCCTCTCCCCGCAGGGTGACACAGTGACACAGACAGAAGGGAGCTATGAGTCTGTCCCTCCCCCCGCAGGTTGACACAGACAGAAGGGAGCTATGAGTCTGTCCCTCCCCCCGCTGGGTGACACAGTGACACAGACAGAAGGGAGCTATGAGTCTGTCCCTCCCCCCGCTGGGTGACACAGTGACACAGACAGAAGGGAGCTATGAGTCTGTCCCTCCCCCTGCAGGGTGACACAGTGACACAGACAGAAGGGAGCTATGAGTCTGTCCCTCCCCCCGCAGGGTGACACAGTGACACAGACAGAAGGGAGCTATGAGTCTGTCCCTCCCCCCGCAGGGTGACACAGACAGAAGGGAGCTATGAGTCTGTCCCTCCCCCCACAGGGTGACACAGACAGAAGGGAACTATGAGTCTGTCCCTCTCCCCGCAGGGTGACACAGTGACACAGACAGAAGGGAGCTATGAGTCTGTCCCTCCCCCCGCAGGGTGACACAGTGACACAGACAGAAGGGAGCTATGTGTCTGTCCCTCCACCCGCAGGGTGACACAGTGACACAGACAGAGCTATGAGTCTGTCCCTCCCCCCGCAGGGTGACACAGTGACACAGACAGAGCTATGAGTCTGTCCCTCCCCCCGCAGGGTGACACAGTGACACAGACAGAGCTATGAGTCTGTCCCTCCCCCCGCAGGGTGACACAGTGACACAGACAGAGCTATGAGTCTGTCCCTCCCCCCGCAGGGTGACACAGTGACACAGACAGAGCTATGAGTCTGTCCCTCCCCCCGCTGGGTGACAGACAGAAAGCTGAACAGTTGCGGCTTCACTCTCCACAGGTCTTCGTGCTGAGGGAGGGGAGAAGCGCGCCACTGCTGACCGCTCACATCAACATGCCCGTCAGTGAGGGTCTGGCCGCCGCCTGACCAGTGGAGTGCGGGGGCAGAGACGTCCCCTCCCAGCTTCCATAGAAGATGTTAGTGACTCCCTAGGCGCCGCGGCTGTGCGCCTGCTAACCTTTAACCCCTCCAATCCCGGGGTTACCAGAAGGCCTGGCATATCCACTTGTAGAGGCACTTAGAGCTTCAAGAGGGCAATATCCCCCCGGGGCACGCAGAGAGAGGGGCACCGGCTCGGAAGAAGGAGATGTCTCCCCCGTCACATTGTCCCAAATAAATCCGCGCTCTGAGTCAGGATATCGTCCCACGGGGCAGTTTCACTTTCTGAGCGGTATTTTCCTCGTGGGTCTCCGGATGTGCCAGGCTGGGCGGATCAGTAAGAGCGTCCCAAACAGAAACCGCAGCAAAACATCCAAATATAAAGAATAAAACAACAATTTGGGGGCTCGGGGACCCTCCTTTTGTGCTCTGAGGGTCCCCCAGTTTTTCAGTACATTTGGCGGTTTTGGATCCGTTTTAATAGGATTCCTGTGACGGGTTAATATAGTGACATTATTAAAGTGACACAGAGATACTATACAGCGTGTCTCTGCATGCTGACACAAATCTTCCCCGGCACAGGGAAGTCCTCACTTCTCTCCCTGTCACATCTGTGTCTGCCAGAGCCTTATTGTGGGGTCTCGGGTGATAATCTGAGACAGAACTACAGGACCCTCCTCTGTGTCCCCCCCCCCCTCCCTACCCTCTCTCATAGAAGTATAGCCCCCCGTGTACAACGTGTAATAGTACTAGGGGAATACACGATACTGTTACACACCCGGCGTATCACTGCACTCCACATTAAAGGTTTTATTCCGCGACACTCGCCCTTTCTGCTTTTATACACAATATTGTCAATGTTTTTTCTGATAACAAGCCTGAAGTCTTTAATAATTGTACAGTCATTGGACACCACCCACAGACTTTTTTGAAGCCGCTCTGACAATCATATTAATGACTTTATATAAGTCTATAGGAAGCGCACTCCCGATAGTTCCACTCCTGCGTGGGGGCCCAGCGCAACAGTGCTGATATATAGATATTTAGAACAAATACAAATCCCACTTGTGAGCACATTCCCGTCTCGGACAGATCTGCAACCTGCTCTTCCCCATTATCTCTTGGCAAACTGCTTCCACTGCAGCCAGGGATTCTGGGTAATGACATGCAAAGCAGCACAGTGTGTCGCTCTTTGCTTCTTGTCCGTTTCAACATGAAACCCTATAAGCTTCTGCCTGCCACCTTACACAGCGTTTACAGGGAGGCCTGGGTTACAGAAGTGTAGAGCCAGTAAACCTACTCAGAGATAGTTGTTTCCACCTTTTGGGTCTCCTTAGTGTGAGGATGGCCACTGGCTCTGAATATTATACATATCTAGATAATTATGCAAATCTGTATGGAAAATTGTGCAAGCAGGAGCAGAGGAAAATGATAAATATCGATTTGTTAACGTCATCTATAGGTGTATACATTGTTAAAGCTATAAAAATGTTACAACAAAAATTCAGTTATCAAATGAGTTTATTTCAGGTGCACACTGCGGAGACGGCTTCAAAACAAAAAGCTCTCTCCCAGATAATACGGTATGAGACACATTTATACCCTAAAAACGAAAGCTCCACCCCTTTATGGGGGGCTTGCGCGTCACTAAATAGGACATCATTTTGTAATACATAACAATACTAAAACTGATGTAAGTTTGCAATACATAACAAATGATGTAAGTATGCGTCAACTAAAATGACATAATCTTGTAATACATAATAATACTGAATAAATGTACGTAAGCTAAAAATCATGGGGTTAAATGTGATGTGTCTGTTCAGCTGGCATATGAGTATGAGAAACAGTTCACTGTAAGAATCTGAGCTTATCTTAGACTGCTAACGAGGCTTCTCATCATTTCTGGCCTGTTTACACTTTCATTGGGAGCTGATTGGATGAGGAAAGATCAATAAAATCAGCTGGGAGCGAAAACATTCCATTCTCTGCTTCACACGTTCGTTCACACAGATTTCTTCACATAGAAAGATGACATAAAAACTTACAAAGACAACACAAAATGGCGGACTAAAATAGTCAAACAAAATGGCTTCTTAGATCCTAATGCTGTTACGTCAGACCCCCTAATGTCTCAACTTTGTCAACATGTATACACAACGTGTGTTAGTGTGCATATAAATGTTTATATATACATTTATTTTTAAAGGCAAAGTATTAATCGGCACTAAATAAATAAGTGAATCGTGATGTAAAAATCGAAATTGTAATAAATTGTGTATTAGGGCAGCGGTGCGCAAAGTGGGGGGCGCGAGATTACCGGCGGGGGGCGCGGGGTTTACAGAGGCCCCGCGCGCTTCCAGAAGGCAGTTAAATTAAGTGCTGGGGGAGCTGCAGGGCCTCTGTAAACAATACTCACCTTGATTCAGCCGGCATCTATATCCAGCCCGTGCTCACGTACGGATGTGACACGTGTATCCAGCCTGTGCTCACGTACGGATGTGACACGTGTATCCAGCCCGTGCTCACGTACGGATGTGACACGTGTATCCAGCCTGTGCTCACGTACGGATGTGACACGTGTATCCAGCCTGTGCTCACGTACGGATGTGACACGTGTATCCAGCCCGTGCTCACGTACGGATGGGACACGTGTATCCAGCCTGTGCTCACGTACGGATGGGACACGTGTATCCAGCCCGTGCTCCTGTACGGATGTGACACGTGTATCCAGCCAGTGCTCACGTACGGATGGGACACGTGTATCCAGCCCGTGCTCACGTACGGATGTGACACGTGTATCCAGCCTGTGCTCACGTATGGATGTGACACGTGTATCCAGCCCGTGCTCCCGTACGGATGTGACACGTGTATCCAGCCCGTGCTCACGTACGGATGGGACACGTGTATCCAGCCCGTGCTCCCGTACGGATGTGACACGTGTATCCAGCCAGTGCTCACGTACGGATGTGACACGTGTATCCAGCCTGTGCTCACGTACGGATGTGACACGTGTATCCAGCCCGTGCTCCTGTACGGATGTGACACGTGTATCCAGCCTGTGCTCACGTACGGATGTGACACGTGTATCCAGCCTGTGCTCACGTACGGATGTGACACGTGTATCCAGCCCGTGCTCACGTACGGATGGGACACGTGTATCCAGCCTGTGCTCACGTACGGATGGGACACGTGTATCCAGCCCGTGCTCCTGTACGGATGTGACACGTGTATCCAGCCAGTGCTCACGTACGGATGGGACACGTGTATCCAGCCCGTGCTCACGTACGGATGTGACACGTGTATCCAGCCTGTGCTCACGTATGGATGTGACACGTGTATCCAGCCCGTGCTCCCGTACGGATGTGACACGTGTATCCAGCCCGTGCTCACGTACGGATGGGACACGTGTATCCAGCCCGTGCTCCCGTACGGATGTGACACGTGTATCCAGCCAGTGCTCACGTACGGATGTGACACGTGTATCCAGCCTGTGCTCACGTACGGATGTGACACGTGTATCCAGCCCGTGCTCAGGTACGGATGTGACACGTGTATCCAGCCCGTGCTCCCGTACGGATGTGACACGTGTATCCAGCCAGTGCTCACGTACGGATGTGACACGTGTATCCAGCCTGTGCTCACGTACGGATGTGACACGTGTATCCAGCCCGTGCTCCTGTACGGATGTGACACGTGTATCCAGCCTGTGCTCACGTACGGATGTGACACGTGTATCCAGCCTGTGCTCACGTACGGATGTGACACGTGTATCCAGCCCGTGCTCACGTACGGATGGGACACGTGTATCCAGCCTGTGCTCACGTACGGATGGGACACGTGTATCCAGCCCGTGCTCCTGTACGGATGTGACACGTGTATCCAGCCAGTGCTCACGTACGGATGGGACACGTGTATCCAGCCCGTGCTCACGTACGGATGTGACACGTGTATCCAGCCTGTGCTCACGTATGGATGTGACACGTGTATCCAGCCCGTGCTCCCGTACGGATGTGACACGTGTATCCAGCCCGTGCTCACGTACGGATGGGACACGTGTATCCAGCCCGTGCTCCCGTACGGATGTGACACGTGTATCCAGCCAGTGCTCACGTACGGATGTGACACGTGTATCCAGCCTGTGCTCACGTACGGATGTGACACGTGTATCCAGCCTGTGCTCACGTACGGATGTGACACGTGTATCCAGCCAGTGCTCACGTACGGATGGGACACGTGTATCCAGCCCGTGCTCCTGTACGGATGTGACACGTGTATCCAGCCCGTGCTCCCGTACGGATGTGACACGTGTATCCAGCCCGTGCTCACGTACGGATGGGACACGTGTATCCAGCCCGTGCTCCCGTACGGATGTGACACGTGTATCCAGCCAGTGCTCACGTACGGATGTGACACGTGTATCCAGCCTGTGCTCACGTACGGATGTGACACGTGTATCCAGCCTGTGCTCACGTACGGATGTGACACGTGTATCCAGCCTGTGCTCACGTACGGATGTGACACGTGTATCCAGCCCGTGCTCCCGTACAGATGTGACACGTGTATCCAGCCCGTGCTCCCGTACAGATGTGACAAGTGTATCCACCCTGTGCTCACGTACGGATGTGACACGTGTATCCACCCTGTGCTCACATACGGATGTGACACGTGTATCCAGCCTGTGCTCACGTATGGATGGGACACGTGTATCCAGCCTGTGCTCACGTACAGATGGGACACGTGTATCCAGCCCGTGCTCCCGTACGGATGTGACACGTGTATCCAGCCCGTGCTCACGTACAGATGTGACACGTGTATCCAGCCCGTGCTCACGTACGGATGTGACGTGTATCCAGCCCGTGCTCACGTACGGATGTGACACGTGTATCCAGCCAGTGCTCACGTACGGATGTGACACGTGTATCCAGCCCGTGCTCACATATGAATGTGACACGTGTATCCAGCCCGTGCTCCCGTACAGATGTGACAAGTGTATCCACCCTGTGCTCACGTACGGATGTGACACGTGTATCCAGCCCGTGCTCATGTACGGATGTGACACGTGTATCCAGCCTGTGCTCACGTATGGATGTGACACGTGTATCCAGCCTGTGCTCACGTACGGATGTGACACGTGTATCCAGCCCGTGCTCCTGTACGGATGTGACACGTGTATCCAGCCTGTGCTCACGTACGGATGTGACACGTGTATCCAGCCTGTGCTCACGTACGGATGTGACACGTGTATCCAGCCCGTGCTCACGTACGGATGGGACACGTGTATCCAGCCTGTGCTCACGTACGGATGGGACACGTGTATCCAGCCCGTGCTCCTGTACGGATGTGACACGTGTATCCAGCCAGTGCTCACGTACGGATGGGACACGTGTATCCAGCCCGTGCTCACGTACGGATGTGACACGTGTATCCAGCCTGTGCTCACGTATGGATGTGACACGTGTATCCAGCCCGTGCTCCCGTACGGATGTGACACGTGTATCCAGCCCGTGCTCACGTACGGATGGGACACGTGTATCCAGCCCGTGCTCCCGTACGGATGTGACACGTGTATCCAGCCAGTGCTCACGTACGGATGTGACACGTGTATCCAGCCTGTGCTCACGTACGGATGTGACACGTGTATCCAGCCTGTGCTCACGTACGGATGTGACACGTGTATCCAGCCAGTGCTCACGTACGGATGGGACACGTGTATCCAGCCCGTGCTCCTGTACGGATGTGACACGTGTATCCAGCCCGTGCTCCCGTACGGATGTGACACGTGTATCCAGCCCGTGCTCACGTACGGATGGGACACGTGTATCCAGCCCGTGCTCCCGTACGGATGTGACACGTGTATCCAGCCAGTGCTCACGTACGGATGTGACACGTGTATCCAGCCTGTGCTCACGTACGGATGTGACACGTGTATCCAGCCTGTGCTCACGTACGGATGTGACACGTGTATCCAGCCTGTGCTCACGTACGGATGTGACACGTGTATCCAGCCCGTGCTCCCGTACAGATGTGACACGTGTATCCAGCCCGTGCTCCCGTACAGATGTGACAAGTGTATCCACCCTGTGCTCACGTACGGATGTGACACGTGTATCCACCCTGTGCTCACATACGGATGTGACACGTGTATCCAGCCTGTGCTCACGTATGGATGGGACACGTGTATCCAGCCTGTGCTCACGTACAGATGGGACACGTGTATCCAGCCCGTGCTCCCGTACGGATGTGACACGTGTATCCAGCCCGTGCTCACGTACAGATGTGACACGTGTATCCAGCCCGTGCTCACGTACGGATGTGACGTGTATCCAGCCCGTGCTCACGTACGGATGTGACACGTGTATCCAGCCAGTGCTCACGTACGGATGTGACACGTGTATCCAGCCCGTGCTCACATATGAATGTGACACGTGTATCCAGCCCGTGCTCCCGTACAGATGTGACAAGTGTATCCACCCTGTGCTCACGTACGGATGTGACACGTGTATCCAGCCCGTGCTCATGTACGGATGTGACACGTGTATCCAGCCTGTGCTCACGTATGGATGTGACACGTGTATCCAGCCTGTGCTCACATACGAATGTGACACGTGTATCCAGCCTGTGCTCACATACGAATGTGACACGTGTATCCAGCCCGTGCTCCCGTACGGATGTGACACGTGTATCCAGCCCGTGCTCACGTACGGATGTGACACGTGTATCCAGCCTGTGCTCACGTATGGATGTGACACGTGTATCCAGCCTGTGCTCACATACGAATGTGACACGTGTATCCAGCCCGTGCTCACGTACGGATGTGACACGTGTATCCAGCCTGTGCTCACGTACGGATGTGACACGTGTATCCAGCCCGTGCTCACGTACGGATGTGACACGTGTATCCAGCCTGTGCTCACGTACGGATGTGACATGTGTATCCAGCCTGTGCTCACGTACGGATGTGACACGTGTATCCAGCCTGTGCTCACGTACGGATGACGGATGTAACACGTGTATCCAGCCCGTGCTCACGTACGGATGTAACACGTGTATCCAGCCCGTGCTCCCGTACAGATGTGACACGTGTATCCAGCACGTGCTCACGTACGGATGTGACACGTGTATCCAGCCTGTGCTCACGTACGGATGTGACACGTGTATCCAGCCTGTGATCACGTATGGATGGGACATGTGTATCCAGCCTGTGCTCCCGTACGGATGTGACACGTGTATCCAGCCTGTGCTCACGTACGGATGTGACACGTGTATCCAGCCCGTGCTCACATATGAATGTGACACGTGTATCCAGCCCGTGCTCACGTACGGATGTGACACGTGTATCCAGCCCGTGCTCACGTACGGATGTGACACGTGTATCCAGCCTGTGCTCACGTATGGATGTGACACGTGTATCCAGCCTGTGCTCACATACGAATGTGACACGTGTATCCAGCCCGTGCTCACGTACGGATGTGACACGTGTATCCAGCCTGTGCTCACGTACGGATGTGACACGTGTATCCAGCCTGTGCTCACGTACGGATGTGACACGTGTATCCAGCCCGTGCTCACGTACGGATGTGACATGTGTATCCAGCCTGTGCTCACGTATGGATGTGACACGTGTATCCAGCCCGTGCTCCCGTACGGATGTGACACGTGTATCCAGCCTGTGCTCACGTACGGATGTAACACGTGTATCCAGCCCGTGCTCACGTACGGATGTAACACGTGTATCCAGCCCGTGCTCCCGTACAGATGTGACACGTGTATCCAGCACGTGCTCACGTACGGATGTGACACGTGTATCCAGCCTGTGCTCACGTACGGATGTGACACGTGTATCCAGCCTGTGATCACGTATGGATGGGACATGTGTATCCAGCCTGTGCTCCCGTACGGATGTAACACGTGTATCCAGCCTGTGCTCACGTACGGATGTGACACGTGTATCCAGCCCGTGCTCACATATGAATGTGACATGTGTATCCAGCCCGTGCTCCCGTACAGATGTGACAAGTGTATCCACCCTGTGCTCAAGTACGGATGTGACACGTGTATCCAGCCCGTGCTCACGTACGGATGTGACACGTGTATCCAGCCTGTGCTCACGTATGTATGTGACACGTGTATCCAGCCTGTGCTCACATACGAATGTGACACGTGTATCCAGCCTGTGCTCACATACGAATGTGACACGTGTATCCAGCCCGTGCTCCCGTACGGATGTGACACGTGTATCCAGCCCGTGCTCACGTACGGATGTGACACGTGTATCCAGCCTGTGCTCACGTATGGATGTGACACGTGTATCCAGCCTGTGCTCACATACGAATGTGACACGTGTATCCAGCCTGTGCTCACATACGAATGTGACACGTGTATCCAGCCCGTGCTCCCGTACGGATGTGACACGTGAATCCAGCCCGTGCTCACGTACGGATGTGACACGTGTATCCAGCCTGTGCTCACGTATGGATGTGACACGTGTATCCAGCCTGTGCTCACATACGAATGTGACACGTGTATCCAGCCTGTGCTCACATACGAATGTGACACGTGTATCCAGCCCGTGCTCCCGTACGGATGTGACACGTGTATCCAGCCTGTGCTCACGTACGGATGTGACACGTGTATCCAGCCTGTGCTCACGTACGGATGTGACACGTGTATCCAGCCCGTGCTCCTGTACGGATGTGACACGTGTATCCAGCCTGTGCTCACGTACGGATGTGACACGTGTATCCAGCCTGTGCTCACGTACGGATGTGACACGTGTATCCAGCCCGTGCTCACGTACGGATGGGACACGTGTATCCAGCCTGTGCTCACGTACGGATGGGACACGTGTATCCAGCCCGTGCTCCTGTACGGATGTGACACGTGTATCCAGCCAGTGCTCACGTACGGATGGGACACGTGTATCCAGCCCGTGCTCACGTACGGATGTGACACGTGTATCCAGCCTGTGCTCACGTATGGATGTGACACGTGTATCCAGCCCGTGCTCCCGTACGGATGTGACACGTGTATCCAGCCCGTGCTCACGTACGGATGGGACACGTGTATCCAGCCCGTGCTCCCGTACGGATGTGACACGTGTATCCAGCCAGTGCTCACGTACGGATGTGACACGTGTATCCAGCCTGTGCTCACGTACGGATGTGACACGTGTATCCAGCCCGTGCTCAGGTACGGATGTGACACGTGTATCCAGCCCGTGCTCCCGTACGGATGTGACACGTGTATCCAGCCAGTGCTCACGTACGGATGTGACACGTGTATCCAGCCTGTGCTCACGTACGGATGTGACACGTGTATCCAGCCCGTGCTCCTGTACGGATGTGACACGTGTATCCAGCCTGTGCTCACGTACGGATGTGACACGTGTATCCAGCCTGTGCTCACGTACGGATGTGACACGTGTATCCAGCCCGTGCTCACGTACGGATGGGACACGTGTATCCAGCCTGTGCTCACGTACGGATGGGACACGTGTATCCAGCCCGTGCTCCTGTACGGATGTGACACGTGTATCCAGCCAGTGCTCACGTACGGATGGGACACGTGTATCCAGCCCGTGCTCACGTACGGATGTGACACGTGTATCCAGCCCGTGCTCACGTACGGATGTGACACGTGTATCCAGCCCGTGCTCCCGTACGGATGTGACACGTGTATCCAGCCCGTGCTCACGTACGGATGGGACACGTGTATCCAGCCCGTGCTCCCGTACGGATGTGACACGTGTATCCAGCCAGTGCTCACGTACGGATGTGACACGTGTATCCAGCCTGTGCTCACGTACGGATGTGACACGTGTATCCAGCCTGTGCTCACGTACGGATGTGACACGTGTATCCAGCCAGTGCTCACGTACGGATGGGACACGTGTATCCAGCCCGTGCTCCTGTACGGATGTGACACGTGTATCCAGCCCGTGCTCCCGTACGGATGTGACACGTGTATCCAGCCCGTGCTCACGTACGGATGGGACACGTGTATCCAGCCCGTGCTCCCGTACGGATGTGACACGTGTATCCAGCCAGTGCTCACGTACGGATGTGACACGTGTATCCAGCCTGTGCTCACGTACGGATGTGACACGTGTATCCAGCCTGTGCTCACGTACGGATGTGACACGTGTATCCAGCCTGTGCTCACGTACGGATGTGACACGTGTATCCAGCCCGTGCTCCCGTACAGATGTGACACGTGTATCCAGCCCGTGCTCCCGTACAGATGTGACAAGTGTATCCACCCTGTGCTCACGTACGGATGTGACACGTGTATCCACCCTGTGCTCACATACGGATGTGACACGTGTATCCAGCCTGTGCTCACGTATGGATGGGACACGTGTATCCAGCCTGTGCTCACGTACAGATGGGACACGTGTATCCAGCCCGTGCTCCCGTACGGATGTGACACGTGTATCCAGCCCGTGCTCACGTACAGATGTGACACGTGTATCCAGCCCGTGCTCACGTACGGATGTGACGTGTATCCAGCCCGTGCTCACGTACGGATGTGACACGTGTATCCAGCCAGTGCTCACGTACGGATGTGACACGTGTATCCAGCCCGTGCTCACATATGAATGTGACACGTGTATCCAGCCCGTGCTCCCGTACAGATGTGACAAGTGTATCCACCCTGTGCTCACGTACGGATGTGACACGTGTATCCAGCCCGTGCTCATGTACGGATGTGACACGTGTATCCAGCCTGTGCTCACGTATGGATGTGACACGTGTATCCAGCCTGTGCTCACATACGAATGTGACACGTGTATTTAGCCTGTGCTCACATACGAATGTGACACGTGTATCCAGCCCGTGCTCCCGTACGGATGTGACACGTGTATCCAGCCCGTGCTCACGTACGGATGTGACACGTGTATCCAGCCTGTGCTCACGTATGGATGTGACACGTGTATCCAGCCTGTGCTCACATACGAATGTGACACGTGTATCCAGCCCGTGCTCACGTACGGATGTGACACGTGTATCCAGCCTGTGCTCACGTACGGATGTGACACGTGTATCCAGCCCGTGCTCACGTACGGATGTGACACGTGTATCCAGCCTGTGCTCACGTACGGATGTGACATGTGTATCCAGCCTGTGCTCACGTACGGATGTGACACGTGTATCCAGCCCGTGCTCACGTACGGATGACGGATGTAACACGTGTATCCAGCCCGTGCTCACGTACGGATGTAACACGTGTATCCAGCCCGTGCTCCCGTACAGATGTGACACGTGTATCCAGCACGTGCTCACGTACGGATGTGACACGTGTATCCAGCCTGTGCTCACGTACGGATGTGACACGTGTATCCAGCCTGTGATCACGTATGGATGGGACATGTGTATCCAGCCTGTGCTCCCGTACGGATGTGACACGTGTATCCAGCCTGTGCTCACGTACGGATGTGACACGTGTATCCAGCCCGTGCTCACATATGAATGTGACACGTGTATCCAGCCCGTGCTCACGTACGGATGTGACACGTGTATCCAGCCCGTGCTCACGTACGGATGTGACACGTGTATCCAGCCTGTGCTCACGTATGGATGTGACACGTGTATCCAGCCTGTGCTCACATACGAATGTGACACGTGTATCCAGCCCGTGCTCACGTACGGATGTGACACGTGTATCCAGCCTGTGCTCACGTACGGATGTGACACGTGTATCCAGCCTGTGCTCACGTACGGATGTGACACGTGTATCCAGCCCGTGCTCACGTACGGATGTGACATGTGTATCCAGCCTGTGCTCACGTATGGATGTGACACGTGTATCCAGCCCGTGCTCCCGTACGGATGTGACACGTGTATCCAGCCTGTGCTCACGTACGGATGTAACACGTGTATCCAGCCCGTGCTCACGTACGGATGTAACACGTGTATCCAGCCCGTGCTCCCGTACAGATGTGACACGTGTATCCAGCACGTGCTCACGTACGGATGTGACACGTGTATCCAGCCTGTGCTCACGTACGGATGTGACACGTGTATCCAGCCTGTGATCACGTATGGATGGGACATGTGTATCCAGCCTGTGCTCCCGTACGGATGTGACACGTGTATCCAGCCTGTGCTCACGTACGGATGTGACACGTGTATCCAGCCCGTGCTCACATATGAATGTGACACGTGTATCCAGCCCGTGCTCCCGTACAGATGTGACAAGTGTATCCACCCTGTGCTCAAGTACGGATGTGACACGTGTATCCAGCCCGTGCTCACGTACGGATGTGACACGTGTATCCAGCCTGTGCTCACGTATGTATGTGACACGTGTATCCAGCCTGTGCTCACATACGAATGTGACACGTGTATCCAGCCTGTGCTCACATACGAATGTGACACGTGTATCCAGCCCGTGCTCCCGTACGGATGTGACACGTGTATCCAGCCCGTGCTCACGTACGGATGTGACACGTGTATCCAGCCTGTGCTCACGTATGGATGTGACACGTGTATCCAGCCTGTGCTCACATACGAATGTGACACGTGTATCCAGCCTGTGCTCACATACGAATGTGACACGTGTATCCAGCCCGTGCTCCCGTACGGATGTGACACGTGAATCCAGCCCGTGCTCACGTACGGATGTGACACGTGTATCCAGCCTGTGCTCACGTATGGATGTGACACGTGTATCCAGCCTGTGCTCACATACGAATGTGACACGTGTATCCAGCCTGTGCTCACATACGAATGTGACACGTGTATCCAGCCCGTGCTCCCGTACGGATGTGACACGTGTATCCAGCCCGTGCTCACGTACGGATGTGACACGTGTATCCAGCCTGTGCTCACGTATGGATGTGACACGTGTATCCAGCCTGTGCTCACATACGAATGTGACACGTGTATCCAGCCTGTGCTCACATACGAATGTGACACGTGTATCCAGCCCGTGCTCCCGTACGGATGTGACACGTGAATCCAGCCCGTGCTCACGTACGGATGTGACACGTGTATCCAGCCTGTGCTCACGTATGGATGTGACACGTGTATCCAGCCTGTGCTCACATACGAATGTGACACGTGTATCCAGCCTGTGCTCACATACGAATGTGACACGTGTATCCAGCCCGTGCTCACGTACGGATGTGACACGTGTATCCAGCCTGTGCTCACGTACGGATGTGACACGTGTATCCAGCCTGTGCTCACGTACGGATGTGACACGTGTATCCAGCCCGTGCTCACGTACGGATGTGACATGTGTATCCAGCCTGTGCTCACGTATGGATGTGACACGTGTATCCAGCCCGTGCTCCCGTACGGATGTGACATGTGTATCCAGCCTGTGCTCACGTACGGATGTGACACGTGTATCCAGCCTGTGCTCACGTACGGATGTGACACGTGTATCCAGCCTGTGCTCACGTACGGATGTGACACGTGTATCCAGCCCGTGCTCACGTACGGATGTGACACGTGTATCCAGCCTGTGCTCACGTATGGATGTGACACGTGTATCCAGCCTGTGCTCACATACGAATGTGACACGTGTATCCAGCCTGTGCTCACATACGAATGTGACACGTGTATCCAGCCCGTGCTCCCGTACGGATGTGACACGTGTATCCAGCCCGTGCTCACGTACGGATGTGACACGTGTATCCAGCCTGTGCTCACGTATGGATGTGACACGTGTATCCAGCCTGTGCTCACATACGAATGTGACACGTGTATCCAGCCCGTGCTCACATACGAATGTGACACGTGTATCCAGCCCGTGCTCACGTACGGATGTGACACGTGTATACAGCCCGTGCTCCTGTACGGATGTGACACGTGTATCCAGCCCGTGCTCCCGTACGGATGTGACACGTGTATCCAGCCCGTGCTCACGTACGGATGTGACACGTGTATCCAGCCCGTGCTCACGTACGGATGTGACACGTGTATACAGCCCGTGCTCCCGTACGGATGTGACACGTGTATCCAGCCCGTGCTCCCGTACGGATGTGACACGTGTATCCAGCCTGTGCTCCCGTACGGATGTGACACGTGTATCCAGCCTGTGCTCACGTACGGATGTGACACGTGTATCCAGCCCGTGCTCACATATGAATGTGACACGTGTATCCAGCCCGTGCTCCCGTACAGATGTGACAAGTGTATCCACCCTGTGCTCACGTACGGATGTGACACGTGTATCCACCCTGTGCTCACGTACGGATGTGACACGTGTATCCAGCCTGTGCTCACGTATGGATGGGACACGTGTATCCAGCCTGTGCTCACGTACAGATGGGACACGTGTATCCAGCCCGTGCTCACGTACGGATGTGACACGTGTATCCAGCCTGTGCTCACGTACGGATGTGACACGTGTATCCAGCCTGTGCTCACGTACGGATGTGACACGTGTATCCAGCCCGTGCTCACGTACGGATGTGACATGTGTATCCAGCCTGTGCTCACGTATGGATGTGACACGTGTATCCAGCCCGTGCTCCCGTACGGATGTGACATGTGTATCCAGCCTGTGCTCACGTACGGATGTGACACGTGTATCCAGCCTGTGCTCACGTACGGATGTGACACGTGTATCCAGCCTGTGCTCACGTACGGATGTGACACGTGTATCCAGCCCGTGCTCACGTACGGATGTGACACGTGTATCCAGCCTGTGCTCACGTATGGATGTGACACGTGTATCCAGCCTGTGCTCACATACGAATGTGACACGTGTATCCAGCCTGTGCTCACATACGAATGTGACACGTGTATCCAGCCCGTGCTCCCGTACGGATGTGACACGTGTATCCAGCCCGTGCTCACGTACGGATGTGACACGTGTATCCAGCCTGTGCTCACGTATGGATGTGACACGTGTATCCAGCCTGTGCTCACATACGAATGTGACACGTGTATCCAGCCTGTGCTCACATACGAATGTGACACGTGTATCCAGCCCGTGCTCACGTACGGATGTGACACGTGTATACAGCCCGTGCTCCCGTACGGATGTGACACGTGTATCCAGCCCGTGCTCCCGTACGGATGTGACACGTGTATCCAGCCCGTGCTCACGTACGGATGTGACACGTGTATCCAGCCCGTGCTCACGTACGGATGTGACACGTGTATACAGCCCGTGCTCCCGTACGGATGTGACACGTGTATCCAGCCCGTGCTCCCGTACGGATGTGACACGTGTATCCAGCCTGTGCTCCCGTACGGATGTGACACGTGTATCCAGCCTGTGCTCACGTACGGATGTGACACGTGTATCCAGCCCGTGCTCACATATGAATGTGACATGTGTATCCAGCCCGTGCTCCCGTACAGATGTGACAAGTGTATCCACCCTGTGCTCACGTACGGATGTGACACGTGTATCCACCCTGTGCTCACGTACGGATGTGACACGTGTATCCAGCCTGTGCTCACGTACGGATGTGACACGTGTATCCAGCCTGTGATCACGTATGGATGGGACATGTGTATCCAGCCTGTGCTCCCGTACGGATGTGACACGTGTATCCAGCCTGTGCTCACGTACGGATGTGACACGTGTATCCAGCCCGTGCTCACATATGAATGTGACACGTGTATCCAGCCCGTGCTCCCGTACAGATGTGACAAGTGTATCCACCCTGTGCTCACGTACGGATGTGACACATGTATCCAGCCCGTGCTCACGTACGGATGTGACACGTGTATCCAGCCTGTGCTCACGTATGGATGTGACACGTGTATCCAGCCTGTGCTCACATACGAATGTGACACGTGTATCCAGCCTGTGCTCACATACGAATGTGACACGTGTATCCAGCCCGTGCTCCCGTACGGATGTGACACGTGTATCCAGCCCGTGCTCACGTACGGATGTGACACGTGTATCCAGCCTGTGCTCACGTATGGATGTGACACGTGTATCCAGCCTGTGCTCACATACGAATGTGACACGTGTATCCAGCCTGTGCTCACATACGAATGTGACACGTGTATCCAGCCCGTGCTCCCGTACGGATGTGACACGTGAATCCAGCCCGTGCTCACGTACGGATGTGACACGTGTATCCAGCCTGTGCTCACGTATGGATGTGACACGTGTATCCAGCCTGTGCTCACATACGAATGTGACACGTGTATCCAGCCTGTGCTCACATACGAATGTGACACGTGTATCCAGCCCGTGCTCACGTACGGATGTGACACGTGTATCCAGCCTGTGCTCACGTACGGATGTGACACGTGTATCCAGCCTGTGCTCACGTACGGATGTGACACGTGTATCCAGCCCGTGCTCACGTACGGATGTGACATGTGTATCCAGCCTGTGCTCACGTATGGATGTGACACGTGTATCCAGCCCGTGCTCCCGTACGGATGTGACATGTGTATCCAGCCTGTGCTCACGTACGGATGTGACACGTGTATCCAGCCTGTGCTCACGTACGGATGTGACACGTGTATCCAGCCTGTGCTCACGTACGGATGTGACACGTGTATCCAGCCCGTGCTCACGTACGGATGTGACACGTGTATCCAGCCTGTGCTCACGTATGGATGTGACACGTGTATCCAGCCTGTGCTCACATACGAATGTGACACGTGTATCCAGCCTGTGCTCACATACGAATGTGACACGTGTATCCAGCCCGTGCTCCCGTACGGATGTGACACGTGTATCCAGCCCGTGCTCACGTACGGATGTGACACGTGTATCCAGCCTGTGCTCACGTATGGATGTGACACGTGTATCCAGCCTGTGCTCACATACGAATGTGACACGTGTATCCAGCCTGTGCTCACATACGAATGTGACACGTGTATCCAGCCCGTGCTCACGTACGGATGTGACACGTGTATACAGCCCGTGCTCCCATACGGATGTGACACGTGTATCCAGCCCGTGCTCCCGTACGGATGTGACACGTGTATCCAGCCCGTGCTCACGTACGGATGTGACACGTGTATCCAGCCCGTGCTCACGTACGGATGTGACACGTGTATACAGCCCGTGCTCCCGTACGGATGTGACACGTGTATCCAGCCCGTGCTCCCATACGGATGTGACACGTGTATCCAGCCTGTGCTCCCGTACGGATGTGACACGTGTATCCAGCCTGTGCTCACGTACGGATGTGACACGTGTATCCAGCCCGTGCTCACATATGAATGTGACACGTGTATCCAGCCCGTGCTCCCGTACAGATGTGACAAGTGTATCCACCCTGTGCTCACGTACGGATGTGACACGTGTATCCACCCTGTGCTCACGTACGGATGTGACACGTGTATCCAGCCTGTGCTCACGTATGGATGGGACACGTGTATCCAGCCTGTGCTCACGTACAGATGGGACACGTGTATCCAGCCCGTGCTCACGTACGGATGTGACACGTGTATCCAGCCTGTGCTCACGTACGGATGTGACACGTGTATCCAGCCCGTGCTCACGTACGGATGTGACACGTGTATCCAGCCCGTGCTCACGTACGGATGTGACACGTGTATCCAGCCTGTGCTCACGTATGGATGTGACACGTGTATCCAGCCCGTGCTCCCGTACGGATGTGACATGTGTATCCAGCCTGTGCTCACGTACGGATGTGACACGTGTATCCAGCCTGTGCTCACGTACGGATGTGACACGTGTATCCAGCCTGTGCTCACGTACGGATGTGACACGTGTATCCAGCCCGTGCTCACGTACGGATGTGACACGTGTATCCAGCCTGTGCTCACGTACGGATGTGACACGTGTATCCAGCCCGTGCTCACGTACGGATGTGACACGTGTATCCAGCCTGTGCTCACGTATGGATGTGACACGTGTATCCAGCCTGTGCTCACATACGAATGTGACACGTGTATCCAGCCTGTGCTCACATACGAATGTGACACGTGTATCCAGCCCGTGCTCCCGTACGGATGTGACACGTGTATCCAGCCCGTGCTCACGTACGGATGTGACACGTGTATCCAGCCTGTGCTCACGTATGGATGTGACACGTGTATCCAGCCTGTGCTCACATACGAATGTGACACGTGTATCCAGCCTGTGCTCACGTACGAATGTGACACGTGTATCCAGCCCGTGCTCACGTACGGATGTGACACGTGTATACAGCCCGTGCTCCCGTACGGATGTGACACGTGTATCCAGCCCGTGCTCACGTACGGATGTGACACGTGTATCCAGCCCGTGCTCACGTACGGATGTGACACGTGTATACAGCCCGTGCTCCCGTACGGATGTGACACGTGTATCCAGCCCGTGCTCCCGTACGGATGTGACACGTGTATCCAGCCTGTGCTCCCGTACGGATGTGACACGTGTATCCAGCCTGTGCTCACGTACGGATGTGACACGTGTATCCAGCCCGTGCTCACATATGAATGTGACACGTGTATCCAGCCCGTGCTCCCGTACAGATGTGACAAGTGTATCCACCCTGTGCTCACGTACGGATGTGACACGTGTATCCACCCTGTGCTCACGTACGGATGTGACACGTGTATCCAGCCTGTGCTCACGTATGGATGGGACACGTGTATCCAGCCTGTGCTCACGTACAGATGGGACACGTGTATCCAGCCCGTGCTCACGTACAGATGTGACACGTGTATCCAGCCCGTGCTCACGTACGGATGTGACGTGTATCCAGCCCGTGCTCACGTACGGATGTGACACGTGTATCCAGCCAGTGCTCACGTACGGATATGACATGTGTATCCAGCCCGTGCTCACGTACGGATGGGACACGTGTATCCACCCTGTGCTCACGTACAGATGTGACACGTGTATCCACCCTGTGCTCACGTACGGATGTGACACGTGTATCCAGCCCGTGCTCCCGTACGGATGTGACACGTGTATCCAGCCCGTGCTCACGTACAGATGTGACACGTGTATCCAGCCCGTGCTCACGTACGGATGTGACGTGTATCCAGCCCGTGCTCACGTACGGATGTGACACGTGTATCCAGCCCGTGCTCACGTACGGATGTGACGTGTATCCAGCCCGTGCTCACGTACGGATGTGACGTGTATCCAGCCCGTGCTCACATACGAATATGACACGTGTATCCAGCCCGTGCTCACGTACGGATATGACATGTGTATCCAGCCCGTGCTCACGTACGGATGTGACACGTGTATCCAGCCTGTGCTCACATACGAATGTGACACGTGTATCCAGCCCGTGCTCCCGTACGGATGTGACACGTGAATCCAGCCCGTGCTCACGTACGGATGTGACACGTGTATCCAGCCTGTGCTCACGTATGGATGTGACACGTGTATCCAGCCTGTGCTCACATACGAATGTGACACGTGTATCCAGCCCGTGCTCACATACGAATATGACACGTGTATCCAGCCCGTGCTCACGTACGGATATGACATGTGTATCCAGCCCGTGCTCACGTACGGATGTGACACGTGTATCCAGCCTGTGCTCACATACGAATGTGACACGTGTATCCAGCCCGTGCTCCCGTACGGATGTGACACGTGAATCCAGCCCGTGCTCACGTACGGATGTGACACGTGTATCCAGCCTGTGCTCACGTATGGATGTGACACGTGTATCCAGCCTGTGCTCACATACGAATGTGACACGTGTATCCAGCCTGTGCTCACATACGAATGTGACACGTGTATCCAGCCCGTGCTCACGTACGGATGTGACACGTGTATCCAGCCTGTGCTCACGTACGGATGTGACACGTGTATCCAGCCCGTGCTCACGTACGGATGTGACATGTGTATCCAGCCTGTGCTCACGTATGGATGTGACACGTGTATCCAGCCCGTGCTCCCGTACGGATGTGACATGTGTATCCAGCCTGTGCTCACGTGCGGATGTGACACGTGTATCCAGCCTGTGCTCAAGTACGGATGTGACACGTGTATCCAGCCTGTGCTCACGTACGGATGTGACACGTGTATCCAGCCCGTGCTCACGTACGGATGTGACACGTGTATCCAGCCTGTGCTCACGTATGGATGTGACACGTGTATCCAGCCTGTGCTCACATACGAATGTGACACGTGTATCCAGCCTGTGCTCACATACGAATGTGACACGTGTATCCAGCCCGTGCTCCCGTACGGATGTGACACGTGTATCCAGCCCGTGCTCACGTACGGATGTGACACGTGTATCCAGCCTGTGCTCACGTATGGATGTGACACGTGTATCCAGCATGTGCTCACATACGAATGTGACACGTGTATCCAGCCTGTGCTCACATACGAATGTGACACGTGTATCCAGCCCGTGCTCACGTACGGATGTGACACGTGTATACAGCCCGTGCTCCCGTACGGATGTGACACGTGTATCCAGCCCGTGCTCCCGTACGGATGTGACACGTGTATCCAGCCCGTGCTCACGTACGGATGTGACACGTGTATCCAGCCCGTGCTCACGTACGGATGTGACACGTGTATACAGCCCGTGCTCCCGTACGGATGTGACACGTGTATCCAGCCCGTGCTCCCGTACGGATGTGACACGTGTATCCAGCCTGTGCTCCCGTACGGATGTGACACGTGTATCCAGCCTGTGCTCACGTACGGATGTGACACGTGTATCCAGCCCGTGCTCACATATGAATGTGACACGTGTATCCAGCCCGTGCTCCCGTACAGATGTGACAAGTGTATCCACCCTGTGCTCACGTACGGATGTGACACGTGTATCCACCCTGTGCTCACGTATGGATGTGACACGTGTATCCAGCCTGTGCTCACGTATGGATGGGACACGTGTATCCAGCCTGTGCTCACGTACAGATGGGACACGTGTATCCAGCCCGTGCTCACGTACGGATGTGACACGTGTATCCAGCCTGTGCTCACGTACGGATGTGACACGTGTATCCAGCCTGTGCTCACGTACGGATGTGACACGTGTATCCAGCCCGTGCTCACGTACGGATGTGACATGTGTATCCAGCCTGTGCTCACGTATGGATGTGACACGTGTATCCAGCCCGTGCTCCCGTACGGATGTGACACGTGTATCCAGCCTGTGCTCACGTACGGATGTGACACGTGTATCCAGCCTGTGCTCACGTACGGATGTGACACGTGTATCCAGCCTGTGCTCACGTACGGATGTGACACGTGTATCCAGCCTGTGCTCACGTACGGATGTGACACGTGTATCCAGCCCGTGCTCACGTACGGATGTGACACGTGTATCCAGCCTGTGCTCACGTATGGATGTGACACGTGTATCCAGCCTGTGCTCACATACGAATGTGACACGTGTATCCAGCCTGTGCTCACATACGAATGTGACACGTGTATCCAGCCCGTGCTCCCGTACGGATGTGACACGTGTATCCAGCCCGTGCTCACGTACGGATGTGACACGTGTATCCAGCCTGTGCTCACGTATGGATGTGACACGTGTATCCAGCCTGTGCTCACATACGAATGTGACACGTGTATCCAGCCTGTGCTCACATACGAATGTGACACGTGTATGCAGCCCGTGCTCACGTACGGATGTGACACGTGTATACAGCCCGTGCTCCCGTACGGATGTGACACGTGTATCCAGCCCGTGCTCCCGTACGGATGTGACACGTGTATCCAGCCCGTGCTCACGTACGGATGTGACACGTGTATCCAGCCCGTGCTCACGTACGGATGTGACACGTGTATACAGCCCGTGCTCCCGTACGGATGTGACACGTGTATCCAGCCCGTGCTCCCGTACGGATGTGACACGTGTATCCAGCCCGTGCTCCCGTACGGATGTGACACGTGTATCCAGCCTGTGCTCCCGTACGGATGTGACACGTGTATCCAGCCTGTGCTCACGTACGGATGTGACACGTGTATCCAGCCCGTGCTCACATATGAATGTGACACGTGTATCCAGCCCGTGCTCCCGTACAGATGTGACAAGTGTATCCACCCTGTGCTCACGTACGGATGTGACACGTGTATCCACCCTGTGCTCACGTACGGATGTGACACGTGTATCCAGCCTGTGCTCACGTATGGATGGGACACGTGTATCCAGCCTGTGCTCACGTACAGATGGGACACGTGTATCCAGCCCGTGCTCCCGTACGGATGTGACACGTGTATCCAGCCCGTGCTCACGTACAGATGTGACACGTGTATCCAGCCCGTGCTCACGTACGGATGTGACGTGTATCCAGCCCGTGCTCACGTACGGATGTGACACGTGTATCCAGCCAGTGCTCACGTACGTATATGACATGTGTATCCAGCCCGTGCTCACGTACGGATGGGACACGTGTATCCACCCTGTGCTCACGTACAGATGTGACACGTGTATCCACCCTGTGCTCACGTACGGATGTGACACGTGTATCCAGCCCGTGCTCCCGTACGGATGTGACACGTGTATCCAGCCCGTGGTCACGTACAGATGTGACACGTGTATCCAGCCCGTGCTCACGTACGGATATGACGTGTATCCAGCCCGTGCTCACGTACGGATGTGACACGTGTATCCAGCCCGTGCTCACGTACGGATGTGACGTGTATCCAGCCCGTGCTCACGTACGGATGTGACGTGTATCCAGCCCGTGCTCACATACGAATATGACACGTGTATCCAGCCCGTGCTCACGTACGGATATGACATGTGTATCCAGCCCGTGCTCACGTACGGATGTGACACGTGTATCCAGCCAGTGCTCACGTACGGATATGACACGTGTATCCAGCCTGTGCTCACGTACGGATGTGACACGTGTATCCAGCCCGTGCTCACGTACGGATGTGACACGTGTATCCAGCCCGTGCTCACGTACGGATGTGACACGTGTATCCAGCCCGTGCTCACGTACGGATGGGACACGTGTATCCAGCCCGTGCTCCCATACGAATGTGACACGTGTATCCAGCCCGTGCTCACGTACGGATGTGACACGTGTATCCAGCCTGTGCTGACGTACGGATGTGACACGTGTATCCAGCCAGTGCTCACGTACGGATGTGACACGTGTCTCCAGCCTGTGCTCACGTACGGATGTAACACGTGTATCCAGCCTGTGCTCCCGTACAGATGTGACACGTGTATCCAGCCCGTGCTCACGTACGGATGTGACACGTGTATCCAGCCTGTGCTCACGTACGGATGTGACACATGTATCCAGCCTGTGCTCACGTATGGATGGGACATGTGTATCCAGCCTGTGCTCCCGTACGGATGTGACACGTGTATCCAGCCAGTGCTCACGTACGGATATGACATGTGTATCCAGCCCGTGCTCACGTACGGATGTGACACGTGTATCCAGCCAGTGCTCACGTACGGATATGACACGTGTATCCAGCCTGTGCTCACGTACGGATGTGACACGTGTATCCAGCCCGTGCTCACGTACGGATGTGACATGTGTATCCAGCCCGTGCTCACGTACGGATGTGACACGTGTATCCAGCCCGTGCTCACGTACGGATGTGACACGTGTATCCAGCCCGTGCTCACGTACGGATGGGACACGTGTATCCAGCCCGTGCTCCCATACGAATGTGACACGTGTATCCAGCCCGTGCTCACGTACGGATGTAACACGTGTATCCAGCCTGTGCTCACGTACGGATGTGACACGTGTATCCAGCCCGTGCTCACGTACGGATGTGACACGTGTATCCAGCCTGTGCTCACGTACGGATGTAACACGTGTATCCAGCCCGTGCTCCCGTACAGATGTGACACGTGTATCCAGCCCGTGCTCACGTACGGATGTGACACGTGTATCCAGCCTGTGCTCACGTACGGATGTGACACGTGTATCCAGCCTGTGCTCACGTATGGATGGGACATGTGTATCCAGCCTGTGCTCCCGTACGGATGTGACACGTGTATCCAGCCTGTGCTCACGTACGGATGTGACACGTGTATCCAGCCCGTGCTCACATATGAATGGGACACGTGTATCCAGCCCGTGCTCCCGTACAGATGTGACAAGTGTATCCACCCTGTGCTCACGTACGGATGTGACACGTGTATCCAGCCCGTGCTCACGTACGGATGTGACACGTGTATCCAGCCTGTGCTCACGTATGGATGTGACACGTGTATCCAGCCTGTGCTCACATACGAATGTGACACGTGTATCCAGCCTGTGCTCACATACGAATGTGACACGTGTATCCAGCCCGTGCTCCTGTACGGATGTGACACGTGTATCCAGCCCGTGCTCACGTACGGATGTGACACGTGTATCCAGCCTGTGCTCACGTATGGATGTGACACGTGTATCCAGCCTGTGCTCACATACGAATGTGACACGTGTATCCAGCCTGTGCTCACATACGAATGTGACACGTGTATCCAGCCCGTGCTCACGTACGGATGTGACACGTGTATCCAGCCTGTGCTCACGTACCGATGTGACACGTGTATCCAGCCTGTGCTCACGTACGGATGTGACACGTGTATCCAGCCTGTGCTCCCGTACGGATGTGACACGTGTATCCAACCCGTGCTCACGTACGGATGTGACACGTGTATCCAGCCTGTGCTCACGTATGGATGTGACACGTGTATCCAGCCTGTGCTCACATACGAATGTGACACGTGTATCCAGCCTGTGCTCACATACGAATGTGACACGTGTATCCAGCCCGTGCTCACGTACGGATGTGACACGTGTATCCAGCCTGTGCTCACGTACGGATGTGACACGTGTATCCAGCCTGTGCTCACGTACGGATGTGACACGTGTATCCAGCCCGTGCTCACGTACGGATGTGACATGTGTATCCAGCCTGTGCTCACGTACGGATGTAACACGTGTATCCAGCCTGTGCTCACGTACGGATGTGACACGTGTATCCAGCCCGTGCTCCCGTACAGATGTGACAAGTGTATCCACCCTGTGCTCACGTACGGATGTGACACGTGTATCCAGCCTGTGCTCACGTACGGATGTGACACGTGTATCCAGCCTGTGCTCACGTATGGATGGGACATGTGTATCCAGCCTGTGCTCCCGTACGGATGTGACATGTGTATCCAGCCTGTGCTCACGTACGGATGTGACACGTGTATCCAGCCCGTGCTCACATATGAATGTGACACGTGTATCCAGCCCGTGCTCCCGTACAGATGTGACAAGTGTATCCACCCTGTGCTCACGTACGGATGTGACACGTGTATCCAGCCCGTGCTCACGTACGGATGTGACACGTGTATCCAGCCTGTGCTCACGTATGGATGTGACACGTGTATCCAGCCTGTGCTCACATACGAATGTGACACGTGTATCCAGCCTGTGCTCACATACGAATGTGACACGTGTATCCAGCCCGTGCTCCCGTACGGATGTGACACATGTATCCAGCCCGTGCTCACGTACGGATGTGACACGTGTATCCAGCCTGTGCTCACGTATGGATGTGACACGTGTATCCAGCCTGTGCTCACATACGAATGTGACACGTGTATCCAGCCTGTGCTCACATACGAATGTGACACGTGTATCTAGCCCATGCTCACGTACGGATGTGACACGTGTATCCAGCCTGTGCTCACGTACGGATGTGACACGTGTATCCAGCCTGTGCTCACGTATGGATGTGACACGTGTATCCAGCCCGTGCTCACGTACGGATGTGACACGTGTATCCAGCCTGTGCTCACGTATGGATGTGACACGTGTATCCAGCCTGTGCTCACATACGAATGTGACACGTGTATCCAGCCTGTGCTCACATACGAATGTGACACGTGTATCCAGCCCGTGCTCCCGTACGGATGTGACACATGTATCCAGCCCGTGCTCACGTACGGATGTGACACGTGTATCCAGCCTGTGCTCACGTATGGATGTGACACGTGTATCCAGCCTGTGCTCACATACGAATGTGACACGTGTATCCAGCCTGTGCTCACATATGAATGTGACACGTGTATCCAGCCCGTGCTCACGTACGGATGTGACACGTGTATCCAGCCTGTGCTCACGTACGGATGTGACACGTGTATCCAGCCTGTACTCACGTATGGATGTGACACGTGTATCCAGCCCGTGCTCCCGTACGGATGTGACATGTGTATCCAGCCTGTGCTCACGTACGGATGTGACACGTGTATCCAGCCCGTGCTCCCGTACGGATGTGACATGTGTATCCAGCCTGTGCTCACGTATGGATGTGACACGTGTATCCAGCCAATGCTCCCGTACGGATGTGACACGTGTATCCAGCCCGTGCTCCCGTACGGATGTGACACGTGTATCCAGCCTGTGCTCACGTACGGATGGGACACGTGTTTCCAGCCCGTGCTCACGTACGGATGGGACACGTGTATCCAGCCCGTGCTCACGTACGGATGGGACACGTGTTTCCAGCCCGTGCTCACGTACGGATGGGACACGTGTTTCCAGCCCGTGCTCACGTATGGATGTAACACGTGTATCCAGCCTGTGCTCACGTACGGATGTGACACGTGTATCCAGCCTGTGCTCACGTACGGATGTGACACGTGTATCCAGCCCGTGCTCATGTACGGATGTGACACGTGTATCCAGCCCGTGCTCCCGTACGGATGTGACACGTGTATCCAGCCCGTGCTCACGTACGGATGTGACACGTGTATCCAGCCCGTGCTCACGTACGGATGTGACACGTGTATACAGCCCGTGCTCACGTACGGATGTGACGTGTATCCAGCCCGTGCTCCCGTACGGATGTGACACGTGTATCCAGCCAGTGCTCACGTACGGATGTGACACGTGTGTCCAGCCCGTGCTCACGTACGGATGGGACACGTGTTTCCAGCCCGTGCTCACGTACGGATGTGACACGTGTATCCAGCCCGTGTTCACGTACGGATGTGACACGTGTATCCAGCCTGTGCTCCCGTACGGATGTGACACGTGTATCCAGCCCGTGCTCCCGTACGGATGTGACACGTGTATCCAGCCTGTGCTCACGTACGGATGTGACACGTGTATCCAGCCCGTGCTCCCGTACGGATGTGACACGTGTATCCAGCCAGTGCTCCCGTACGGATGTGACACGTGTGTCCAGCCCGTGCTCACGTACGGATGGGACACGTGTTTCCAGCCCGTGCTCACGTACGGATGGGACACGTGTTTCCAGCCCGTGCTCACGTACGGATGGGACACGTGTATCCAGCCCGTGCTCACGTACGGATGGGACACGTGTTTCCAGCCCGTGCTCACGTACGGATGTGACACGTGTATCCAGCCCGTGCTCACGTACGGATGTGACACGTGTATCCAGCCCGTGCTCACGTACGGATGTGACACGTGTATCCAGCCAGTGCTCCCGTACGGATGTGACACGTATGTCCAGCCTGTGCTCACGTACAGATTGGACACGTGTATCCAGCCTGTGCTCACGTACGGATGTGACACGTGTGTCCAGCCTGTGCTCACGTATGGATATGACACGTGTATCCAGCCTGTGCTCACGTATGGATGGGACACGTGTTTCCAGCCCGTGCTCACGTACGGATATGACACGTGTATCCAGCCTGTGCTCACGTACGGATATGACACGTATATCCAGCCTGTGCTCACGTATGGATATGACACGTGTATCCAGCCTGTGCTCATGTATGGATGGGACACGTGTTTCCAACCCGTGCTCACGTACGGATATGACACGTGTATCCAGCCTGTGCTCACGTACGGATGTGACACGTGTATCCAGCCTGTGCTCACGTACTGATGTGACACGTGTTTCCAGCCCGTGCTCATGTACGGATGTGACACGTGTATCCAGCCCGTGCTCATGTACGGATGTGACACGTGTATCCAGCTTGTGCTCACGTACGGATGTGACACGTGTATCCAGCCTGTGCTCACGTACGGATGTGACACGTGTATCCAGCCTGTGCTCACGTACGGATGGGACACGTGTTTCCAGCCCATGCTCACGTACGGATGTGACACGTGTATCCAGCCTGTGCTCACGTATGGATGTGACACGTGTATCCAGCCTGTGCTCACGTATGGATATGACACGTGTATCCAGCCCGTGCTCACGGGTGGATGGGACACGTGTTTCCAGCCCGTGCTCACATACGGATATGACACGTGTATCCAGCCTGTGCTCACGTACGGATATGACACGTATATCCAGCCTGTGCTCACGTATGGATATGACACGTGTATCCAGCCTGTGCTCACATATGGATGTGACACGTGTATCCAGCCTGTGCTCACGTATGAATGTGACACGTGTATCCAGCCTGTGCTCACGTACGGATGTGACGTGTATCCAGCCCGTGCTCATGTACGGATGGGACATGTGTATCCAGCCTGTGCTCACGTACGGATGTGACACGTGTATCCAGCCCGTGCTCACGTACGGATGTGACACGTGTATCCAGCCCGTGCTCACGTACGGATGGGACACGTGTATCCAGCCTGTGCTCACGTATGGATGTGACACGTGTATCCAGCCCGTGCTCACGTACGGATGTGACACGTGTATCCAGCCCGTGCTCCTGTACGGATGTGACACGTGTATCCAGCCCATGCTCACGTACGGATGTGACACGTGTATCCAGCCTGTGCTCACGTACGGATGTGACACGTGGACCCTAAAGACGATTCAGAAGCTTTGAACAGTGTAAAAAAAGTTGTGTGTATGCTGATCACGCGCATTTTAAGTGAAACTTCTTTGTCTTTTTCACTGTTTTTTTCAACCAAAAAAGTTTTTATTGAGTTTATGGTACAATCATCACATAATCTACCAACCCATTGTCGTATCCAACAGTACACATGTCAACTCATTTTGTATTTGGATTCACAAAAGACATACCGGGGGTACTCACAGACCAACCACTCACAACCAGAAACATCAGGGAAGAAGTGGGGGGGGGGGGGGGGGGGGGGGGAAGGGGAGGGGGGGTGAGGCTGCCACCGAAAGGCTCCGAATCATCTAGGCTCGTTTTGGAGATTGCTGCCCCAGAAAGGCTCCGAATCCTCTGGGCTTTGTTTGGCGACTTCAGGTCCGTCAGATCTCGGGCTAGCTTCTATCTTAATGTTTGCGTACGTCCGCGGATGTGTACACTTAACCCGGCTCGCTCACTCTGCTACCGAACTTAGTTGTCCCACTCTGCTGTCTGTATTCTATGTCTCTCCGTCAGCCACACTCATCCAAGGAGAACACGTCTAGAGCTATTAAAGCAGTATATTGGAGGCATTGACCCCTGGGATATCGTTCAGGGCTAACCATGGAGCCCAGACTTTTAGAAAGTTTGTGCCGGTGTCGTTGACCAGACTTGTTAACTGTTCCATCCGGCAAACATGCCAAATTCTATTTCTGATTTTTGGGATATTTGGTAGTTCGGGCTGCTTCCACAATGCTGCGATTTCGCACCTCAGGGCAGTTGCAAAATGTGCAATTAATTTGTGCTCTGACCTGTTTAACCCCGGGGTGCGTCTGGCCAGCAGAAACAACCAGGGGTCTAAAGGGATCGCGCAATCGAGAATTCTCTGGAGCCAATTTCTGATATCTTCCCAGATTGGGAGTATCTTGGTGCAACCCCACAGCATGTGCAGCAAGTCTGCCTGCTCCCCACATTGTTTAGGGCACAATGGAGGGTAGCCCCTGACAAACTTTGATAATCGTAATGGGGTCAAATACCACCTCATCAGGACCTTATACGCGTTCTCCTTCAATGTCGTGCAGATTGAGCTCTTAGCTGCCGCCAAGACAATATAGTCCCAGTCCTCGTCCTCTAGTGTGTCCCCTAGATCACTTTCCCATCTATTCTTATATTTTAATGTCACGTCGGCGTCAGGAGTCGGACAGACTACCGCTTTGTACATCGTAGAGATAAGTCCCTTGGTTCCTGTTCCAGTAGAACAGAGCTGTTCAAAATTAGTGCGTTGAGCTCGAATGGGAAATTTATCATAGAAAGCTCTTAGCTGGAGGTATCTAAAGAATTCTGAATTTGGAACTGATTTTTCAGACTTAATTTGCTCAAACGGTTTGATAGATATTCTACCCTCCAGGTGTAAAAGGCGAGTGTAGCCCTTCTGTGTCCATATAATAAAATCTTTCTTCTGCAGGCCCGGAGCGAAATCAGGGTTTCCCAAAATTGGGGTCATCAAGGAGTGTTGTCTCATTAAGACGTGTTTATATTTGCTTTTGTCCCATACTGCCAAAGAGCTGACAATCGCGGGTAGCGGGTGTTTGAAGTACTTGCTGACCTTATTTGGGAGCCAGATCAGGTCCTACAATGCCACCGGGGCACAGCAGGCCGCCTCCAGTTCCACCCATCGCCTCCGACTAGGGTGGGTGTGCCACTGGATAATTTGGGTCAATTGGGCCGCTCTGAAGTATGATAACAGGCAAGGTACCGCTAATCCTCCTCTTGTTGTGGGCCGAATTAGTGTGCTAGTTTTGATGCGGGGGGTTTTATTACCCCAGACAAACTTCACCATTGCTGACTGTAACCGAAGGATCTCTTCCCTGATTATAGGGACCGGAAGAGTCTGAAATAGGTACAGAATTCTGGGAAGGAGATTCATTTTTAGAGACTGAATCCTGCCAATCCAGGATATGTTGTACCCTGCCCATTTCCACAGATCTTCCTTCAATGTCCGTATTAGTCTGGGGTAACTCGCCTTATAAAGGGTGCCTGATTGCTTCGTGATATTTATCCCTAAATATTTTATGGAGGAGGTTTGCCATTTGAATTCAAAGTTCACCGTAATCAGTTTCTCGGTGGCCTTAGGTAAGTTGATATTTAGGGCTTCTGATTTTGCCTGGTTAATTTTGAACCCAGATATCGCATTAAATTCCCCTAGTAATTGAAAGACGTTCGGCAGAGAGGTGAGGGGCTGTGATAACGTGAGTATCACGTCATCAGCGTACAGGGCCACCTTATGTGGCTGGTCACTAATTTGGATTCCTGCTATATTCAGGCTGAGGCGTATGTGCGCCGCTAGGGGTTCGATGCATAGCGCAAAGAGAAGGGGTGACAGAGGACAGCCTTGCCTGGTGCCGCTCTTAATCAGGAATTCATCCGAGGGGAAGCCCTGGTGTCTGACCCTCGCCGTCGGTCCCCGATACAGAGCGAGAATTGCCTCTATCATTCTCCCACCCAAGCCGAACGCTCCCAGCGTCTCCCTCAAGTAGGGCCAATCAATTCTGTCGAACGGTTTTTCTGCATCTAGACTGAGCACCAAAGACGGGATATGTTTTTTTTGTGCCAAATCAATCAAATCTATAATCCGTCTGGTGTTATCAGCTGCTTGTCGACCACATATGAACCCTACTTGATCAGGATTGACCAACTTGGACAACACCTGGTTAAGGCGGTTAGCTAAAAGTTTGGAAAAGATTTTTGTATCCGAGTTTATTAAAGAGATGGGTCTATAGCTTTTACAGTCCGCTGGGTCTTTTCCTTGTTTGTGGATTACTGAGATAGACGCCTGGAGCATCGAGCTCGGGATGGGGGCACCATCCAGGAAAGAATTACACAGTTTTAGTAGATGAGGAGCTAATATTTTGCGACATTTCTTATAATAGAGATTGGAAAAGCCATCTGGGCCTGGGGCCTTGGCTGCTTTTAATGACTTCATTACCTCTAGGAGTTCCTCGATAGTAAAGTCTGCCTGTAGTGCATCCCTCTCCTCTCTGGTCACTTTAGGCAATTGAGCCTCTGTTAAGAACGTCTTTAGTCGTGCTTTTGTGGTTGGCATGTGTGCCACCTTCGCCCCATCGTATAGGGTTTCATAATACGTTTTAAATTCATTAACTATTTTTTTGGGGTCAGAGGTCAGATCCCCCTGCTCTGTTCGAATTATCTGAATTTGGGAGACGTGGTTTTTGTCTCGTAATTTGTTGGCAAGTAGGGTATCTGGCCTGTTTGCTTTCTCAAAAAATTTCCGCTTAGATCATGTCAGCTCCTTTTCAGCACGCGAGGTCAACAAGATATTACGTTTGGTTTTGGTGTCTAGCAACACCTTAAGGGTCATTGCATCTTTGTTATTTTTATGTCGAGCTGAGAGGACTGCCAATTCCTTCTGTAACTGATTGATTTTTTTGTCCTTCTCCCTCTTTCGCCTGCTTGCAATCCTTATGAGCTCTCCTCTCAGAGTTGCCTTATGGGCTTCCCATAGGGTAGCCTGCGAGGTCACACTTCCCATGTTCTCCTGAAAATATTCCCTGATTCTATCCCCCACATTTTGTGCAATTTCGGGGATTTTTAGTAAAACTTCGTTAAGTTTCCAGTTCGTTCCTGGTCTGTCCAGAATAAAATCGGAGCACCGCATCTCTATCGGCGCATGATCTGACCACGAAATATCGTGGATGCCCGAGTGGGAGATCTGTGAAACCATTCTACTGGATACAAAGAGGTAGTCTATCCTACTATATCTGTCATGCGGGTGGGAGTAAAATGTAAATCCTTTGTCCTGGCGGTGCTGTTCCCGCCATATATCTAACAGATTATTAGTTCTCAGCCCTCTATTCCAGGTTTGTCTGATCTTTGAGTTAGCTTTACTGCTCGGAGTGCATCTATCCATTACTGGATCGAGAGTCTGATTAAAGTCACCCCCTAGTATCACGCATCCCTGTGCCATCCTCTGGAGGATGGAGAAGAACCTTTCCAAGAAAGCCTCTGTGCCTTCACTTGGAGCATAAACGTTTGCCAATGTGATCGGCTGACCTCTTATTTCGCCGCTTATAATCAGAAATCGGCCGTTGTTGTCTTTTTTTATGGTCTTAATCGCCAAGGGCAAACGGTTATGTATTAGAATGGCTACTCCTCTTTTTTTTTTTTTGGATGAAGCTGAGAACCAATTCCTAAACCTATAGTCAATATATTTCGGGGAACTGGATTTTGAAAAGTGTGTTTCTTGTAATAGAATTATGTCAGGGTCTGTTTTCTTATAGTCCGCCATAGCTAGCCTGCGCTTCCCTGGACTGTTAAAGCCTTTCACATTGTGTGAAATAATAGTGATCCCTTTACTCATGAGTGTATTTCCAAACCTTTACTCGTTTGTAATCAATCGTCTGAGCCCATGGTGTCAGCGTCGAGAATCTTCTACTTCTTTCCGAGGATTCAGACTGCAGCCGGGAAGAACAAGGGAAAGTACACTGGGGGAACAGATAAACACATGTAACAAAACATAAAAACACAAAATTAGCACATCCGGCAATAGGGCGAGACCAGTCCCCCCCAAGTGCCTTCTCTGCCTCTCCTAAACGTACAGCACGAGCATAGTTCGGGATGGACCTCCATCCCCCTCTACCGCTCCTCGTTGCTGGTTCAGGGAGGACTTTCATGGGCCACCGGATGGAGTTACCCCCCGCGCCCATGTGGAGGCTCATGCCCTTGTTGAGACTGGAGGGCCCTCCACCCTCCCCCCGACAACATTATTTGATTCATCTTCATTATAGATAACATAGCTAAGTGAACAAACAGAAAAAACAGAACCTTTCTTTTGGCAGTTTAACTGGGATATTGCAACTTTTTCTCCCTACCCCCCTCTCAGTCCCGAGTCTTTTCTTTATATATTTGTTTTTATTCCCCCCCCTTTTTTTAAATTTTTTTATTCTCTTCTATATATTTTTTTTTTCTTTTTTTTAATGTTTTTTTTTTTTTTTTTTTGTATTTCAAGGGGGACTGCCACTTTAATAAGTTAATGTGGCTTTATGACCCTCCCAACACCCCCAACTTAGTATCGTGTCTTTAGGTGGTGGGATTAGCCCCTAGGGGAATGACTGGGCACACAGCTACATTTGCCTGGGGACAATGTTTATTAACTCCGCAGCTCCGCTACTTTCATGATGGGCCTTGCTTGCTTGCAACGTGGTGGTGTGGTGATTCATGGGCCCTCCTCCTGGATCGCTGTGGGATGTTGTCCATGTCTTCTCTTCTTCCCGCTCCGTCATCAGGTAGAGAGTTGTCCCTCTGCTGCATCCCTGGTGCCTTGTCCTCTTCCTTACCCGGTTTATGGGTCAAAGTCTCTTCTCGCGAGACTGGATGGTGTTCGGCGCTCCGAGATGACGTCAGCGCTAATTTCCCTTTTGCCTCCTCCAAGATGGCGCCCGGCATACTTCCGGTGACGCTGTTCCGGGGGACGCCATTTTCACATCTGAAGACCGCGAGGAAAGTCGCCACTCCCCTAGCTCTCCCGCCGAAACTTACAGCACTTCCGTGAAGCCGCCTCGTGGACTCCATCGAGCTCCTCCGCCATGATGGGCAACTTGCGTTCCACCGCCCGCCGCCATGATGTATGCAGGTATGATTTTCTACTTTTTAGTTGGTGTTTCTTGTAGGAATGCCTTGGAGGGTTGCTGGGTCCCATTACGTATAGTGCTGAGTCCGGCTATACTTACGGAAGCAGCCAGCTCCTCGTTCGTCACACTCGGGGTTAATCAAGGGGGGAGACAGTTCAGGGGTAACATATAACTTTATTAACTAGCCTCTAACCATGAGGTAACTTCCAGGTACTAGTCTTTAAGCGAGTTCATGTAAGAGCTTCCCGGCTTTCGCCCACAGCCCCCACCACTTGCCACTCCGTTTCTCTGGGCTTTTCACTTCTAGGGCTCGCTGTGAGTTCTCCTTGATCCCTAGTTTTTGTAGGAACTCAGCTCCCTCTTCTATCTCCTTCATGGAGATGGCCCTTCCGTTGCGGATGACCAGCAGGCCAAACGGAAAGGTCCACCTATATCTGATGGCTCTGTCCCTCAGTGTGCGGGCTGGAGTTTCCTTCTCCTGGCCAGGGTAAGCGGTGAGAGATCTTGGAAGAGTTGCATTGCGATCTCTTCGAATCTGCAGCCTTCTGCCACTCTGGCTTTCTGTAGGATAGCATCTCTGGTGCGATAATGATGGAGCCGGGCTATTACATCTCTTGGCTGCTCTGTTGCTGCTGGTTTGCTCCTTAGGGCACGATGGCAGCGATCCATTATTATTTCATTGGGTGGGCAGTCAGGGAGTAACTCCGCCATCCATCTTGAGATGAAATCCTCTACATCGGTGACGGTTTCAGGAATCCCCCGTACCCTAATGTTATTCCTGCGGTCCCTGTTCTCCGCATCTTCCTGCCTGTCAGCCATATCCGAAATTTGTGCTTGTAAGTATGTGGATCGTTTATCAGCTTTTTTGATCAGTTTTGAGTTGGTGCTGACTTTCTCTTCCAGGGCTCCGGTGCGCTCACCGAGCCCCTGCACCTCTTTTTTTAAGTCCTGCATTTCCAGGTGTATAAGGGCTTTCATGTCTCTATACAACCTCTCAAAATCGCAGCGGCGGACAGGTAATTGCTCCGGTCCCTCCGCTGTGTCTTCATCGCGTTCTGACTCTGATCCTGCATTTGAATCCGGCGCCATTGTTGCTGCCACGCTCCGTGAGCTCGATCGGCCCAGGTATTTGCGGAGATCTCCTTCTTTTTTCTTTTTTGCCTGCATCGGTGCCATCTCTAATGTTTTAATGGTATTGTGAGAGTAGTTAGGGGTGATAAAGGTTCGTTTTGCTTGTTTATTATTGTATTGTCGGGGATGAGGGATGGAGCTCAAGGCTTAAGCTGCCATCCATCTCACTCTGGGGGCGGGTCTCCTTTGTCACTGTTTTGTCACAGAAATTGTATTTGTGATGATGATGTTTTTAATGAATCAAAACACAATTTCAGTGACAAAACACAAAGAAGTGTGACTTAGAAAGTATATTTTAGCTATATTTGCACTTCTATATTTATAGTAACTGAATCCCTTGTGTGTGTGTCAATCAGTGTGTGTATCAGTGTGTGTGTGTGTGTGTTTGTCAGTCAGTGTGTTTGTGTCAGTCAGTGTGTGAGTCAGTGTGTGTGTCAGTCTGTGTGTCTGTTATTCTTAGGGTCTGCCCCCCCTCTCTCCTGACCCCCCCCCCTCCCCCCAGAAGCTGCCCGTAGCAGCTCCCACTCTCTACCCCAGCAGAGCTGTGTCCTGCTGCTGGTGCCAGCCCTCTGGCGGAGGTATGGAGACACGTACGTGGCTCATTGGGGGGGCTCAGCGGCTCACGTGGGATTACTTGGCGGCTAACGGGAGTGCTCGGCAGCTCATGAGGGGGTTACTCGGCAGCTCATGAGGGGGTTACTCGGTGGCTCACGAGGAGGTTACTCGGGGCTTATGGGGGGGGTGCCTCGGCTCATGGGGGGGGTTACTTGGAAGCTCACGGGGGAGGGAGAGGGTGTGCTCAGCGGCTCACTCGGCGGGCGGTGTTTGGCGGGTGTGTGTGTGTTCCTCCTGCTGCCGGAAGCTGGCAAAATTCAGTGGCAGTGAATGTTGCTGCGGCCTCTTCTGCCAGCAGTGACGTCACTTCCATCACCACTGACCTCCGTTCCCACCAACTCCATTCACTGCCAGGGAATTTTGCTCATGTGGTAGGTGCTGCTAAAGAAGTTTCACTTCAAGAAGTATGGAGAGATGCATGCTGGGTGTTACCCCAAGAGACAGGAATAACAAATTAATGGGTTAGTCTGTGACATCATCACACGGGGGAAGAAATTAAAATGGCGGTGGGCTGGACATATCGCAAGAGGAAATGACTGTCGCTGGACAAAGATGGAACTCAACTGGATTCCAAGAGAGACTAAAAGACCAAGACGACGACCCAAAGTGAGATGGGGATGAGATGAGAAAACGTGTGGGAGCGACATGGAGAAGAGGCTGTAACCGCGGTACCTGGGAGATCAGTGGGGAGGCCTCATCCAGCGGCGGGGAGACACAGGCGGAAGATGATGATATATATATATATATATACAGTATATAATGTGTTTGCAGAGGCAGAACTCATGTAACAAAAGAAAAGCTGCCTAGGTGCATTACAGTGAACAAGTCCTAATCATAATGGTGTTGGGTAATCACAAAAACAAAGGGATTTATCAACGTTTCGGATCTATTACAGGAAAGTGCCTGAGTGCTTAGCCAATGTATGTATATCAGTATATAATATATATATATATATCAAAACAAAACAGAAATGGTAAAGGAGCGCCTAATGCAACAACCTGCCTAACTGTGAATAAGTAGCCAACTGCGTTGATACAACCAATGGGGTGGCTAAGGTGAAATAATATAATTAAAAAACCCTATGTAATTCTAAGATAACATGTGTAATAACTTTAATACAAAGTGTACATAACAAAATTGTTAAAAATGCTTCTGGAAAAAAATGTGTGCTGTAATACAAAAAATATCTTGAATGAAATAAAAAATATAAAACTTTTTCCAAAAACCTTTTAAAACCTTAAAAGTCACAGAGTCCTGTTCCAAATGAATGCATCCAGGTATAGGCAGCCCGTTTATAAGGGATCACAACTCCCTAGGAATACCTATGAAAGAAAAAAGAAAAGAAAACAGGCGCACACCTAGTGCATTAAAGTTTACCAATAATTTTATGGAACATTTAAAACCAGACAAATGCCCACTCACAAGTAAAGCGTTATTTGAAAGCAGTTATGAGATTGGCCCTCATAAGCCAGTGGTGCCGTTCGAGCCTGTAATGGTGTCCTCTCGTGCGCGGTCTCCTTCTACCGGAAGTGACGCTCACCCGGTCTGGTGTCCCGCACAAAACGGAAGTCCCTCCAGGAAACCGAGGCCTCTCCTGACTGCCTCTAGCTGCTGCACCACCAATCAAGCCAAACGATGGGTCCACTGAACTGCTTTACCGAGCCTCCCACAAGCTGCGTTCCTCTCAGTCTGCTCTCAGTGGGACAAATGTCTGCTCTGCGCTAGCCACGCCCTACGCGTTTCGTCATCGATGATGACTTCTTCAGGGGTAACCCATTGGTTGTATCCCCACAGTATTTATAGTAAGGTTCATTTGCAAACATAATTAAAAACAATTAATCAATTACAACATTAATAAAACACTTTAAACTAGTCCATTGGTACAATTACTAATACTACACTGATCACAAAGGACAAGTTCTAAGGACCACACTGTACTATTGGAGAATTTTATAGCTCATAAGATGTTGACAAATATATATGGGTAGAAAAAATGAATATTGTACTGAAACTACCTATTTGTGCAATAGAGATAATTGATAAATGTATTAAATCAACAAGTAGTGCCATATAGATGTGTGGCTACTAATTGAATTAGCAAGTACTTACTAGTTGGATAGAGTTAACCATACTTCATGACAATAGATGACAATTAGTTGTGATTCTATTCACAAAACATGATTGGCAATTTGGAACAAGATTTAATTGAGAGATCCCAAGAATTGGAGAATACTATCAAAACTGAATACCATCAATTAACCCCTTTATAATATGTTAAGCAAACAATGTGCTACATAAATTAAACAAATCAGGTCTTAGGGCATGGTATAATACCTGTTGAATGATCCATCTGTGATTGATTGCAATTGGAGTCAGAGGTGGAGCAAAGAAGATGGTTTCAGCAAGAACAGAAGAATGCTCAGAAAGGCTAGCAATGAAGTGATGAAGTGACTATGTATAAATGGGTGTATGATATATGTGATATTAAATGATAATGTGTTTGTGCTGTATTAATAAAGTAAAATGGAAAAATACATTGAAAAAATAAATAATAATATAAAGAAAAGATATTAAAGTGATTGGATAATGTGTATGTGTAGGTGATTGTCCAAATATTTGAAATAAATGTGAAGTTAATGATATGAATGAATGTATAACCTCTATTGGTGATGACGTGTGAAATGTATAAGAAAGTAAAAAATTAAGTAAAATATTAAAGTGAAAAACGTTAAAGTAAAAAATATATATGTTGAGACCTGTTCTGGACTCAAACAGACACATCCGCAGTACAATGCATTATTGGGAATGTATATAGCCATAATGGAATGCTGTGGGGATACAACCAATGGGTTACCCCTGAAGAAGTCATCATCGATGACGAAACGCGTAGGGCGTGGCTAGAGCAGAGCAGACACCAGACCGGGTGAGCGTCACTTCCGGTAGAAGGAGACCGCGCACGAGAGGACACCATTACAGGCTCGAACGGCACCACTGGCTTATGAGGGCCAATCTCATAACTGCTTTCAAAAACCGCTATACTTGTGAGTGGGCATTTGTCTGGTTTTAAATGTTCCATAAAATTATTGGTAAACTTTAATGCACTAGGTGTGCGCCTGTTTTCTTTTCTTTTGTCTTATATATATATATATATATATATATATATATATATATATATATATATATATATATATATAGCGTGTATAACAGAGTTATGCCCCCTGGCTGCACTCACTGTGTGCTGTATATTAGTGAGCCGCACGGTGAATACAGGAGTCCTGTACAGAAGGAATGGTTTCTCACCGCCGCACACATGCGAAGCGTTGCAGTGACAAAGCCTCATTATCTCACTGCTCCTTTATTCCCTTAGTACAATGACAATGATTATTGCGCCGTTTCTGGGCGTCGCCACATTGAAGTATTTATAATCTGGGACGCCGGAAACCCGTGTGAAAGTGCGACGCCATAATAAGCGCGGAATGCTTTGCAAGCGCTTCACGCTGAACGGTATCTCGCGCCCGGATTTTATTATCTCTGCGCTTGGCCGGGCGGGGAAAGACGCGCACGGAAATAAGACGTGGCGGCGAGAGGAGTAACACCTATAGGCGTGGGGGTCGGGGTATTATGAGATGGCCACGCAGTGTATTAACTTTATTATTGCAATCATTTAGTAAGGGGACTTCTATCGGAAACAAATCATTATTATAGTTATTACTATTGCACTCACACAGAAATTCCGTATTTATGACTGTTTCAAGGCATTAAAACATTTTTTTTAAAGCGCCTTAAAACTAATTCTTCATCTATATATATATATAGATATGCAAAAGGAAGCACTAATAATGTGGGGGTATGAAACCCCTGTATTAGAGACTAAGGGACTGATTCTATATGCATGACTTTAATGAGGAATTTCGGGCAAAAATGGCCCGATTGTACGTATAGAATCAGCTCCTAAATCAGACACGTGTTATCGAATAAACCAATGTGTGACACACACACACTCTAGATGAGGTCTGAATATGATCTGTAGAGTGGTATCACCACCATCCCAGGTCCTTCTGGAGATGTGACCTCCAGACCGGGACACCGGACTTTAGATTAGGTCAGTTTGTAGAGTGGTAGCACCACCATCCCAGGTCCTTCTTGAGATGTGACCTCCAGACCGGGACACCGGACTTTAGATTAGATCAGTTTGTAGAGTGGTATCATCACCTTCCTTTGTCCTACTTGAGATGTGGACCCTAGAACTAGACACCTATCTAGGTGAGGACCCACTATGAATTTCCCCATCATCTTTCCACTGCTGACACCTTTCCCTACAAAGCCTAACACCCCGAAGAAGACAAAGGAAATACTAGTGTTAGTTATATTTCATGTATTAATCTATGGTCAACATGAGGTCCTGTGTGGTTCTTCACCTTGTAATCCTGAGCACAGTCCTGAATAGGTTTCAAGCAGTGAGACTGGTGGAGCTGTATCCCACAAACCCAACAAACCATCTCCCCATCATCCTCACAAAACAGGACCTGCTTCTCTCCCCCCCCCCCCGTGCTTCTCACACACATGGACCTCTTGAAGTTCTCCAGGCGCCGGTGTCACCTGCACAGATACACGGAGATTGTTATCAGATAAGGAAAATGTGTGAGTTCTCATTCTGTTCTGTTGACGTGTAGTGGAAACCCCTCATGCACTAATAACAAATTTGGTGTATAGAGATACTTGGCATCATTATACAGTGTGGCATATTCATGATCAATGTATAGATACCCAGCATAATTATACAGTGCAGTGGTTTAATTATCAGTGTATTATAGAATGTATCGTGTTCATGATTAGTCAATAGAGATACTCTTTATCATTATATAGTGCACCATGCCCATCATCAAGAGTGGGAAGAGTATGAAGCATATGGAGATACTCCATATCATTAAATAACACCGCATGTTCATTAGCATTGGATGAAAGTGTAAAGAGATAATCCGTATCATTATACCATGCAGCATTTTTAGGGAGTGGAAGTGTAATAAGCATATAGAGAAACTCTGCATCACTATACAGTGCAGCGTGTTCATTATTAGGGGGTGGAAGAGTATTAAGTACAGAGCGATACGCGGGCAAATTATACAATGCAGCTTACATATTTGCTTGAGGTTAAAATAATCTTTACCCATTGGGGGAATTTGAACGTGTTATATTGCTGTGCACGGGCCAGTCCTGTTACCTGCTGAAGGGCGTCAATGACATTCTTCACGGTATAATTCTTCCGGACGTTCTTTTAATGGATGCGGTTTCTGCATTGCGGGCAGCGGGCGTTCCTATCACCGTCCCTTTCAGCGCAGTCAAACAGCAGATTCACACGCGCACGGCAGTAATTGTGTCCGCAATCCACAATCACAGGGTCATCCAGAAGGTCACAGCAAATGGAGCAATTTAGTTAATCTTGGATCTTCTCTAGTTGGTTGGCCATGGTAACTGGTGGGAAGTAGGGAGGAGTTAATGAAGGCTGTGTCTCTCCCACCCCCCCGCAGGGTGACACAGTGACACAGACAGAAGGGAGCTATGAGTCTGTCCCTCCCCTCGCAGGGTGACACATTGACACAGACAGAAGGGAGCTATGAGTCTGTCCCTCCTCCCGCAGGGTGACACAGTGACACAGACAGAAGGGAGCTATGAGTCTGTCCCTCCCCCCGCAGGGTGACACAGTGACACAGACAGAAGGGAGCTATGAGTCTGTCCCTCCCCCCGCAGGGTGACACATTGACACAGACAGAAGGGAGCTATGAGTCTGTCCCTCCTCCCGCAGGGTGACACAGTGATACAGACAGAAGGGAGCTATGAGTCTGTCCCTCCCCCCGCAGGGTGGCACAGTGACACAGACAGAAGGGAGGTATGAGTCTGTCCCTCCCCCCGCAGGGTGACACATTGACACAGACCGAAGGGAGCTATGAGTCTGTCCCTCCCCCCGCAGGGTGGCACAGTGACACAGACAGAAGGGAGGTATGAGTCTGTCCCTCCCCCCGCAGGGTGACACATTGACACAGACCGAAGGGAGCTATGAGTTTGTCCCTCCTCCCGCAGGGTGACAGAGTGACACAGACAGAAGGGAGCTATGAGTCTGTCCCTCCCCCCGCAGGGTGACACATTGAAACAGACAGAAGGGAGCTATGAGTCTGTCCCTCCCCCCGCAGGGTGGCACAGTGACACAGACAGAAGGGAGGTATGAGTCTGTCCCTCCCCCCGCAGGGTGACACATTGACACAGACAGAAGGGAGCTATGAGTCTGTCCCTCCCCTCGCAGGGTGACACATTGACACAGACAGAAGGGAGCTATGAGTCTGTCCCTCCCCCCGCAGGGTGACACAGTGACACAGACAGAAGGGAGCTATGAGTCTGTCCCTCCCCCCGCAGGGTGACACAGTGACACAGACAGAAGGAAGCTATACGTCTGCCCCTCCCCCGCAGGGTGACACAGTGAACAGACAGAAGGGAGCTATGAGTCTGTCCCTCCCCCCGCAGGGTGACACAGTGACAGAGACAGAAGGGAGCTATGAGTCTGTCCCTCCCCCCGCAGGGTGACACATTGACACAGACAGAAGGGAGCTATGAGTCTGTCCCTCCCCCCGCAGGGTGACACATTGACACAGACAGAAGGGAGCTATGAGTCTGTCCCTCCCCTCGCAGGGTGACACAGTGACACAGACAGAAGGGAGCTATACGTCTGCCCCTCCCCCGCAGGGTGACACAGTGACACAGACTCCTCTTAATCACATAAGCAGTAAAAACATCCCTTTTGGAACTATGAAAAACAAAACTATATTTTAGCCAATCACAATGCAAGCTTAAACTTCTGTAATATTGCTCTCAGAAAGCTTTTTTAATGATTATCAACAAAAGCTTGTTTCACTTATTTTGTGCACGTCACAATATTATGTGAAAACATATAAGAAAAATATATATAAATATAAACAAAATTCAGGTTCCACCGAGATTTGAACTCGGATCGCTGGATTCAGAGTCCAGAGTGCTAACCATTACACCATGGAACCTTGCCTGGCAGGAACTGGTAAGTGTAGGAGGTCAATGTTGAAAACATGTCAAGTTGAATGTCTACTGGTGGCCTATGGGACGCATGGTCTTATTGTGGCTCTTACTGTGGGCTGCACGGCCTGAATGTGGCTCATACTGTGGGCTGCACGGCCTGAATGTGGCTCATACTGTGGGCTGCACGGCCTGAATGTGGCTCATACTGTGGGCTGCACGGCCTGAATGTGGCCCTTAGACTCCCATCTCCCCCGTTTCATAGGTAAGTGGCGTTTGTCACACTGACACGCGCTGTAAGTTACACCCATGTGAATATATACGGTGCAGACGTTATAGATTCTGGCAGCATGATGAAATATAGTAATTAAGTCTCAATGTATCTAAAGTGACATTGCAATTAGCTTGTGACCCGTCTACTCTTCCGTGCTTCTCATCCGGCCACTTTGGGGAACAAGTGTATAGATCCAACATCATTATACAGCGCAGCGTGTTCATTCTCTGTGTATACAGATACTCGGCATCATTATACAGCGCAGCGTGTTCATTCTCAGTGTATACAGATACTCGGCACCATTATACAGCGCAGCGTGTTCATTCTCAGTGTATACAGATACTCGGCATCATTATACAGCGCAGCGTGTTCATTATCAGTGTATACAGATACTCGGCATCATTATACAGCGCAGCGTGTTCATTCTCAGTGTATACAGATACTCCGCATCATTATACAGCGCAGCGTGTTCATTCTCAGTGTATACAGATACTCGGCATCATTAGACAGCGCAGCGTGTTCATTCTCAGTGTATACAGATACTCGGCATCATTATACAGCGCAGCGTGTTCATTCTCAGTGTATACAGATACTCGGCATCATTATACAGCGCAGCGTGTTCATTCTCAGTGTATACAGATACTCGGCATCATTATACAGCGCAGCGTGTTCATTCTCAGTGTATACAGATACTCGGCATCATTATACAGCGCAGCGTGTTCATTCTCAGTGTATACAGATACTCGGCATCATTATACAGCGCAGCGTGTTCATTCTCAGTGTATACAGATACTCGGCATCATTATACAGCGCAGCGTGTTCATTCTCAGTGTATACAGATACTCGGCATCATTATACAGCGCAGCGTGTTCATTCTCAGTGTATACAGATACTCGGCATCATTATACAGCGCAGCGTGTTCATTCTCAGTGTATACAGATACTCGGCATCATTATACAGCGCAGCGTGTTCATTCTCAGTGTATACAGATACTCAGCATCATTATACAGCGCAGCGTGTTCATTCTCAGTGTATACAGATACTCAGCATCATTATACAGCGCAGCGTGTTCATTCTCAGTGTATACAGATACTCAGCATCATTATACAGCGCAGCGTGTTCATTCTCAGTGTAACCTTGTTTCCCCCACCCAATCTCACATAGGACCTCTCTCTGGGAAACTCACTCTGGTTACATGGCTTAGGCCTCGGGCATGGTCAGCGCGCTGGTACTTACCACTGAGCCCCTACAGCCGCAATGAGAGCGGCTTTAGTAGGGGCTCGCCTACGCTTCCGCAAGCGCGTGGAAGCGCAGGTCTTAGGTAAATTTTAAAGTCAAACGCTTGCCGGAGCGCAGGGCCGGACACGTGAGCGGTTCGCCCAATGAGGGCGAACCAGCTCCGTGACGTCACTGGCCCGCCCGTTAAGGCCAGGGAAAGCACCCGCTTTCCCTGAGCCTCAGCGCGCCTCAGCACGCCAGCAGGAACCTTGGCTGAGGCCTTAGCATACCTGCTGTGCATACCTGCTGTGCATACCTGCGGTGCATACCTGCGGTGCATACCTGCGGTGCATACCTGCGGTGCATACCTGCTGTGCATACCTGCTGGTAACAGGGGGCCCTGGGTCTCCTGCATGATGTTATAAGGGAAGAACAGGACAGGCTTCTGGGGGGGGCTGTGAGGAGGATGGGGAGGAGGTGGGGCTGTGGGGAGGGAGAGGAGCGGGCCTGTGGGGAGGAGAATGAGGTTATCTGTGGGGAGGAGAATGAGGGGTCTGTGGGGAGGAGAAGGAGGGGTCTGTGGGGAGGAGAAGGAGGGGGGCTGTGGGGAGGAGAAGGAGGGGGGCTGTGGGGAGGAGAAGGAGGGGGGCTGTGGGGAGGAGAAGGAGGGGGGCTGTGGGGAGGAGAAGGAGGGGGGCTGTGGGGAGGAGAAGGAGGGAGGCTGTGGGGAGGAGAAGGAGGGGGGCTGTGGGGAGGGGGCTGTGAGGAGTAGAATGAGGGAGGCTGTGGGGAGGAGAAGGAGGGGGGCTGTGGGGAGGAGAAGGAGGGGGGCTGTGGGGAGGGGGCTGTGAGGAGTAGAATGAGGGAGGCTGTGGGGAGGAGAAGGAGGGGGGCTGTGGGGAGGAGAAGGAGGGGGGCTGTGGGGAGGAGAAGGAGGGGGGCTGTGAGGAGTAGAATGAGGGAGGCTGTGGGGAGGATAAGGAGGGGGGCTGTGGAGAGGAGAAGGAGGGGGGCTGTGAGGAGGAGAAGGAGAAGGAGGGGGACTGTGGGGAGGAGAAGGAGGGGGTCTGTGGGGAGGAGAAGGAGGGGGACTATGGGGAGGAGGAGGGGGGCTGTGGGGAGGGAGAGGGGGGCTGTAGGGAGGAGAAGGAGGGGGGCTGTGGGGAGGGAGAGGGGGGCTGTAGGGAGGAGAAGGAGGGGGCTGTCAGGAGGGAGAGGGGTTTGTGGGGAGGAGAATGAGGGGCTGTGGGGAGGAGAATGAGGGGGGCTGTGGGGAGGAGAATGAGGGGGGCTGTGGTGAGGAGAATTAGGGGGACTGTGGGGAGGAGAATGAGGGGGTAGAATGAGGGGGGCTGTGGGGAGCAGAATGAGGGGGGCTGTGGGGAGCAGAATGAGGGGGGCGGTGGGGAGGAGAATGAGAGGGGCTGTGGGGAGGAGAATGAGGGAGAATGAGGGAGGCTGTGGTGAGGAGAATGAGGGGGACTGGGAGGAGGAGGAGGAGGAGGGGGGGCTGTGAGGAGAAGGAGGGGGGGCTGTGAGGAGGAGGAGGAGGGGGGGGGCTGTGAGGAGGAGGAGGGGGGGCTGTGAGGAGGAGGGGGACTGTGAGGAGGAAGAGGAGGGGGGCTGTGAGGAGGAGGAGGGGGGCTAGGAGGAGGAAGGGGGCTGTGAGGAGGAGGGGGGCTGTGAGGAGGAGGAGGGGGGCTGTGAGGAGGAGGAGGGGGGCTAGGAGGAGGAGGGGGCTAGGAGGAGGAGGGGGCTGTGAGGAGGAGGGGGGCTGTGAGGAGGAGGGGGGCTGTGAGGAGGAGGAGGGGGGCTGTGAGGAGGAGGAGGGGGGCTGTGAGGAGGAGGAGGAGGGGGAGCTGTGAGGGGGAGCTGTGAGGAGCAGGGGGAGCTGTGAGGAGGAGGGGGAACTGTGAGGAGGAGGGGGAGCTGTGAGGAGGAGGGGGAGCTGTGAGGAGGAGGGGGAGCTGTGAGGAGCAGGGGGAGCTTTGAGGAGGAGGGGGGCTGTGAGGAGGAGAAGGGCTGTGAGGAGAAGGGCTGTGAGGAGGAGAAGGGGGGCTGTGACATAGATGGAAGGGGGCAAGAAAGAAATGAGGGGAAGAGAATGGGGAGGATGGATGGGGGGGATGGAGGGGGGGGGGGGGAGAAACGCTGTGTGTTTGTCATGAAAATATAAAAGAAATGTCTGGATTGAAATAACATTTTCCTATTGGATTTTGGCGTCCGGGCATACCTAGTTCCTAATATAGCACTGCATGTTCATTATCAGTATAAAGATACTCATTACCACTATATGCACAGCCCTACCTTTCTTCTGGTGAGTGAAGTGTTAACTTGTCCCCTGGAGATAAAACTGTTTGAGGAATTATGTCGACCCCAGAAAATATAAGCGAAAATAATTTCAAATGCGGCGATCATCAGATTCTTTTTAGTTATTCGCTTTTAGAAACTTTCCTCCGTAGAGAGGTAGTGCGGCGTGAGTCCATCGCCCAGGAGAGGCCACAGTGACTGAATCTCGGTGTAACTTAATTCCTGTGTCCAGGTAACGGGAGCAATACATGGGCTGGGATTGTTTATTGGATAACCGCAGGTTATTTCCTTGTGAACATATTCTCAGGATGCCCAACACACATCACTACTGCTCCTTCCAGTGACGTCACCGCAACTAGTTCCTTTGTGTAGGTCGGACAGTGGAACCAGTTTGACTAGTTTGTCATGGAACAGGATTTCATATTTCTCTGCCTCCCTTTGCAGCTCACAGGATTCATGTCTCCCTAAATTTAGCTGCCTGTCATTTCCCTGTCCCAGCAGCTAGCTGCATGTGAAAAGGCAACATTATTGTTACATGTTGTGTACACAGCCTTAATCAGTGGATTGCTACAGCAACCTCTGAGATCCTTCTCAGAATGGGCTATTCTGCCCTCCCCCTGTCTTTGCTGACAGTAGTTTGTCCCATTTCACTTCTAGTGTGACCCTTGCTCCTCATTTCCTTTTTCCACCCAGGACACAGTGAGTACAGCACCCATCTCTGTTACACTCCCATGGCAAGGCCATCTCTTTCTACCTGCCCTTAACTACAAACTCACAACTACACACCATCCACAAGAGCCTGTATTTACTGCTGCTTTTCCAATAAAGTGAAGGAAATATTATAGGACTTGGCACGATTTGGAAAGGGGGCTGAGTTAAGCTATCTGGGGCTATTCACACTTGCCATGTGACCCTGGCTTTAGAATATAGTTAGTTTAAGACATCTTTATTCAGTAAGGTACAAAGCTCTATGACAGGCTCAGAGGGTCATTTTTATTATAAAAAAAAACAAACATATTTACAAACATATCAATACAAAAGCAACAAACTAAAATGTACTATCTTACATCTTATTTACACTGTATACAGGAAATGTTTACACACTTATATCTGAACACCCGCCCATCTTCTCTCCCAGGACTTTGTATCCCACCTGTCTCTCTCCCCCTGCTTTATCTGCTCTATATCCTGTCCCACTGCACAGGTTACAGCCACGAGAACCCGCTCTGTGGGGAGAAGACTGCGGGTGATCCCCAACCTGTATTTCACAAGTGCATTGATTAACACCACTGTGCTACCGCTGTAACCCTGCAAGTGATCCCTAAACACACCGTACACTATCTCACAATAGTTTTGACCCTTTAAATCTGGCGTCCGTAATGAGGCGGCCATACTCTCCTACATCTCCACTGCGTAGGGGCACTCCAGGAGGAGGTGCTCCATCGTCTCCAGGATCCCGGCACAGGAACCTCGGGGGCAGTTCCTATCCGCTATGTTTTTATATTTTAAATTTGCTCTTGTATAGCGATGGCTGGACCAGCTATCTCTCTACCTTCCCCTGTCACGCAAGTTCTAATAAGATGTAGACAATGACAGGCTATCCTATGGGGGTTTCCCCCTCCTCATGCTGAATTCCTGAGTGACAGGAGTGCAGTTGACACAGGGATCTGTGATAGCCAATGGTGGTACAGATACTGGGCCCTCCCTCTTTGAGCTGCATGAAGGAAGTGCCTAAATTATAGCTTGAAGTTCAGACCCTTAGGGGTGAGACCTTCAGTTGGTTCCAGCCTGCCCCTGCATGGAGTAGGATGTGTTGGAAATGTCTCCTCCCAGCCGGGAGTGAGACGTGATCAGACCCTCATGGGCTGAGCACATAACCTAACCCAGCTAGGCCTCACCATTACCCGCAGGCCAGTACCATCCAGAAGTCAGCGATCTACCTTACCAACTGGAGCATACGCTGCAATATCACCAGCAGTGGCTGCTGTAATAAAGAACATCCTCATTTGTACTTCTGGCTTCGCTGCAGTCTGTATGGAGGGAGGTAACTGAGAGTAAGGATTGTCATAGCGGGGACCGCCTTCTGCCTTGCTGGAGCCCCTACAGTATGTCTGGAGGCGCTGACACAGAGAAGGAAAGAATCAGAGGGATCCCTAAGAGTCTGCCCTGTACCCCCACACCATTGCGGGAAACTCATCTCTCCTGTACCACGCCGGTAACAAGCACCACACCAAGCAGTCGCATAGCCAGAATCTCCCAGAGAAGGGGGGGGGGGGGAGTCAAACATGTACTACACTTACATATAGACGCCCATGGAAAGTCAACAGATACTGGGCCCTCCCTCTTTGAGCTGCATGAAGGAAGTGCCTAAATTATAGCTTGAAGTTCAGACCCTTAGGGGTGAGACCTTCAGTTGGTTCCAGCATGCCCCTGCATGGGGTAGGATGTGTTGGAAATGTCTCCTCCCAGCCAGGAGTGAGACGTGATCAGACCCTCATGGGCTGAGCACATAACCTAACCCAGCTAGGCCTCACCATTACCCGCAGGCCAGTACCATCCAGAAGTCAGCGATCTACCTTACCAACTGGAGCATACGCTGCAATATCACCAGCAGTGGCTGCTGTAATAAAGAACATCCTCATTTGTACTTCTGGCTTCGCTGCAGTCTGTATGGAGGGAGGTAACTGAGAGTAAGGATTGTCATAGCGGGGACCGCCTTCTGCCTTGCTGGAGCCCCTACAGTATGTCTGGAGGCGCTGACACAGAGAAGGAAAGAATCAGAGGGATCCCTAAGAGTCTGCCCTGTACCCCCACACCATTGCGGGAAACTCATCTCTCCTGTACCACGCCGGTAACAAGCACCACACCAAGCAGTCGCATAGCCAGAATCTCCCAGAGAAGGGGGGGGGGGGGAGTCAAACATGTACTACACTTACATATAGACGCCCATGGAAAGTCAACCAGACGGTATCCTGAACCCCAAGAGGGATTCTCGGGTCTAATGGATTCTGTAAGGCCTCTTTCTGGTCCTCTATATCACAGTGTTTTAGATCTAAATGTGGGACACATTCTACCCAGTACTGCCCAGTACCATTTTGATCCTGGGAACAGAAGTAATTTCCGAAGCAGTTATTTTACATCTATTTGAGAATTTGCACATAATCCTCATACAGTATATTCTGGCATGTATACACTTCTTACAATAATTCTTTTAACATGTTTTCCATCTAGCCAATTTGAAGGGGAGACACCCACTTCCTAAAATACATATACGCCAAAACTGGTGTCATGGAACAAGAATCATATTTCTGTTTGACCCCCCTTGCAGCTTCTGCTTGTCAGCTCCTTAGTTTCAGCTGCATATATTTGTTCTACACACACACTGTGCCTGTGTGATATATTACTATGTTGCCTTTTCTGCATCTGAGCATGTAGCCAGTAAGTTGCTACAGCAACCGCTGAGACCTTTTCTCAGAATGGGCTATTCTGCCCTCCCCCCTTTCTTGCTGACAGTTGATCTGTCCCTAGACTATTCCTGTCTCCCAGATCCCCCTCACTGTCTTTTACTTCCTGACTCTGGCTGAGTGAGCACCCCTTCTATGTTATACTCCTCCCGGCAAGGCCCAATCCTTTTCACCTGCCCTTAACTATGAAGCACCTATAGAGAAGCACTTTCCCAACACAACATTACATCCACAAGTGCCTGTATATGCATCGTCCTTTTTCAATAAAGTGAAGAAAATATAATAGGAAAGGGGGCTGAGCTGAAGCTATCTGGGTCCATTCATACCCTAGACATGACCCTGGGTCCAGAATAACTGGTCATCTCTATTGAGAAAATTCTGCAAATGAAAACATACAAAAATAAGAGAAAAAATAATAATACCGGGTTCACCATTCCCAAACCGCCTTTCTCTCTCGACAAATAAGTAATGTCTCGCTTCAACACCTTCAAGCGATTTCCCCAGAGCAATTGGAAAAAAAGGCTATATAAAATAACAGTAATTTCCGCAGGGGGAGGAAATACAAAACTTAAATACACAAAAATAGGAATCAAAAAACCTTAATCATTTTAACTTTCTCTCTAAAAGAGAATGTCCACTTCTTCCTCCGTTCTACCTTTACCTTACAGATGTTCAGTTTCTCCTTCCAGTTGTGAACACCGAAATTCTCTTCTCCAAAATAAATTCCTAAAACTTTAAAAGAGGCATTGTCTATCTGAATATCCTCAGGTAGACTAAAGGGGGTTTCCTCTATTCCTAACCAGCAGGCCACAGACTTATCCTCATTCACCAGGGAGTTGGAAACATTTGAGTATTTATTTATTTCCTGGCTAACACCTTCAAATGAGCTTTTTGAGGCAACATAAATACAAACGTCGCCTGCATACGCCTGGCACCTAACATCCCCTTGGTGTTGGGAACCCTCACAGGGTACGGCTTGGATAAGACTATTCTGCTCTAGGTGTCTTAAAAAGCGGTCTATGGAGGGGCGTGTCCAGGACGCCGATGAGGACGGTCGAGTAGCAGAGGAGCTCCTCAGACCCTAGAATAAAAACAGCGAAAGAAGCGCTTTCCCCCCCCCAAAAAACTAACAGAAACTAGGATAAACCTAGCAGGAAACCCACGCGAGTGAAATGGCAGGCAAACCAAAAGCCCAAACAGGCCAAGGAGTTACCCGTTTCTTTTCTCCGTCGCAACGGAGCTCGGAGGCTGCCACAAAAAATCAAGATGGCGCCGGCTCCACACACACACGCGGGACCAAGCAGCCAGCAATGGAGCGCGACTGCACCGAGACGCCACCGCCACCAGACGAAGCCCTAACGAGGGATTATATGCAAGAACTGATCACATCCATGCTAAACAAACTCCATACTTCACTAAAGGCAGATCTAAAAGCTGCGGTCTCCGAATTGAAGCAGGAGATATCAGGCCTCAATGAACGCACCGCGGTGCTAGAGACTAAAATGGCCGACGCAATACAGTCCCAAGAGGACGCTGCTAATGAAATCTACCGGCTGGGGGCTGAAGTAAGCAACCTTAGGGATAATATGGAAGATCAGGAGAACCGAGATAGACGGCAAAACGTCAGAATCCGAGGGATCCCGGAATCGGTTCTACCAGCCCAGATTAACCCCTTCCTGTTGGACTTTTTTCAGTCGGTGTGCCCAGATCTCACACACAGGGACCTAGAAATGGACAGGGCGCATCGTGCCCTAGGGCCAAGGTCGGACGATCCTAACCGGGCACGAGACGTGATAGCACGGGTCCACCACTATTCAGTAAAGGAGCAGATAATGGCGGCTTGTCGTGCACAAGAGCCAGTCAGATACAAAGACGACCCACTCCAAATCTACAACGACTTGTCCAAGCGCACGGTCTTTAGAAGAAAAGAAATGCAGCCACTCACTAAACTACTCCGCGAAAAGGAGATTAAATATAAATGGGGCTTCCCATTTAAATTGCTGGTGCAAAGGAATGGCAAATATCACACTATCAGGCACCCAGAAGATATGGCTCAGTTTGCTAAAGCAATGGGACTGAACCTGCCGGCGGAGTGGAGTGAGGACCCCTCCAGAACCCAAGGCCCGGACACATTGGACCCTCCGGTAAGAGCTTCTGAAAGACTGGCAGGACAGAAGCAAGGACGACCCAAATGATATGTCCAGAGGCCTCACAAACAAGGCCACTCCAAGTTACTTCCTGCACCCAGTCAAACATACCAGCCTACTACCTGACGGATCCCCCCCCCCCCCCCCTCAAGACATCTGCGGTCCCTTCTGCATACCTGAACCCCGATGACCCGACAGCTGATGACACCGACACCAGGAACTGAAGCGCGAGGAGCCAGAACAGGAGGCAAAGAGAGCATCCAGCCCTCACAAGGCACTCGACAACTCACCGGGATACCACCGGCTGCTAACTCTCCCCACGACAAAGAGCAAGCACACTGGAGGCCCCGACGCCAAAGCCCAATTCAGCGACACAGAGGAGCGGAGGAACCAAGCTTCACCTACACGAAGGCGCACCGGAATATGCATCTCTCTTCCCTACCCCCCATGGAGGCCCCGATGATCGGAGCGTCCCTACGGAAGCGGTGAAAGCAGGCACCCAACTCGTAGATCGAGGCCCCTTTTCGTGTTCCCCCCCCACTGTCATAACAACGGACAAATCTGTAACCGTGAGTACTATCCCCCACACAATATAGCTAGGCACGTGAGGTCGCAATACCACGGCAACCCAGGCCTAACTAGAACAAATCGAGACCAAATAGGAAGCTGCCACAAACAATGAGTGCCACAGCAGTACAGGGTCATAGTCACCCATTACCATATCAGACCCCTAGGCAATTGCGGAACCCCCCCTCCCCCCCCGGACAAGAAGGGCCCCCCCACACTTTTGCACCCCCCCCTCCCCCAGTGGCTCCTAGAGATTCCAACCGTTACGAAGGGAAACTTGGACAGTGCAAGTGCAGCAACGGAGAATGATCTTTGAATATCACTCCAATCACTGCACCCGCACATAAACCCCCAAACAATGTTTTATGATGTTAAGGTTACCATGTTTAAAGTTTAAGCCAGTTAATAAGTGTCGAAAGCCAGGAGAGCCCGTGCCGGGACTCCTGGGACCCACGGCAAAGAGGATAAGCTCTGCAAAGCCAAAAAAGGGAGGGCATCACAACACAAGAGTCTAGAATACCCCGAGACTATTGAGCCAAGCTCATATACCCGATACCTACCCTCCCACACGGGCGCCCCCCTCCCACCCCCCCCACATACCCCCCCTCCGCTTCCACACCCCCCCCATCCCTCACTCCCTCCCCCTCTCCCCCCCTACCACCCCCCTCTCCCCCCAGTCCCGTACCCCCCCTCCCCCCTCTGCTCCCCCCTCCTCCCCTCCCCCCTCCTCCTTTCCCTCCCTCCCCCCCACTTCTACGGGAACCACCCTGAATAATCACCCCAGGGAGATGGGTTGGAATCAGGATCTTCCTGAGAACTAATAAACAATAGGTTATTGCTAAAAGCACCACTATATGTTAAATAAAACTGTATGCCTCCCGAAATGTTATCCCCCCCTCCCCCCTCCTCCCCTCCCTCCCCCCCCCCCCACCTCGGCGGGAGCTCCCCTCCACAACCATATCAGCATGATGGGGTAAAAAAGAAAAACAAAAAAGAATTTGTTTGTGAACTAGTAAACGCCATGTCTGTGTTGAAATATCAATGTATACGGAAAAGTAATGTATGACCCCCTCCCTCCCCCCCTTCCCCCCTCCCCTCCCCCCCCTCCTCTCTCCCCCTCCTCTCCCCCCTGCCTCCCTCCCCCTCCCTCCCCTCCCTCCCCCCCTTTTTCCCCCCTCCCCTCTCTTACCCTCCCCCCCTCCCCCCTTCCCCCCCTCCTCCCCCGCCCCGGCGGAAACCTGTCAATCTACACCAGCTCAAAAAAGTTGCAAGACGAAGTGTACAAAAATGAACAAATGCATTGTTTCTACCATAAGACTGATGAAAACTGTAAAGAAATGTATTCCCTGAAATGCTCCTTGCCCTCGTCCCTCCTCCCCCACCACCTCCCCCCCCTCCCCTCTCCCCCCCTTCCCCCCCCTCTTCCCCCGCCCCTCCCCGCCCCGGCGGAAATCTGTCAATTTACACCAGCCCAAAAAGTTGCAAGACTAAGAGTACAAAAATGAACAAATGGATTGTTTCTACCATAAGGCTGATGCAAACTGTAAAGTAATGTATCCCCTGCTCTCGTCCCTCCCCCCCCTCCCGCTCCCCCCCCTCCCCCGCGCCCTCCCCCTCCCCTCCCCCCGCCCCCTACCCCCCCCTCTCCCCTCCCCCTCTCTCTCCCCCCCTCCCCCCCCCCATCCCGACTGAGACCTATCAAATTGTACTAGCTCAAGAAGTTGCTAGACCAAATGTACAAAAATGAACAAATGGAATGTTTTCACCCTAAGGTTGATGTAAACTGTAAAGCAATGTACTCCCTGGAATGCTCCTTGCCCTCTATCCCCCCCCTCCATTCCCCCCCCCCCCCCCTACTACGATCAAGGTCTCCCCAAATATGCAAAACTGTCCAGGGGAAATAACAAATGATAGAAGAACGAGCAAATGCAACACCTACAGTACAGGATCGATGTACGATAACATACGATAGGTAATCCGGAATCCCCCCCACCTTTCCCCCTTTACCCCATCCCTCCCTGGATGAGACTCCCCCAACACTACCAGACTGGTCAGATGTAACGCGACCAGCGGAAAAATAAACAAACCAAAGGCACATACCACACAACTGACGTATATGGCATAACAGCACAAAACTTGGAATACACCCCAGGTACTCCCCCCCACCTCCCCCTTCCCCCTCCCACCCCCCTCCCTTTTTCTCTTCTCCTCCCCTCTCCCTCCCCTCCCGCCCCCCCCTTCCCACCCCCCCTTCCCCCCCTCTTATCCTCGCAACCCCCCCATTCAAATACAATACAGCACACACTAAAACCAGAACAAAGAAACAGAAGGGGGAAAAGCGCAATACGTTAGCAACTTAGGGTCTGGACCCCTCTGTTGCACACCGGTCATTGACACCGGACCCACCCCAGATGGGCAAGTTTGCCCAAATGTCGGTCACTCTAAGGCCTGGCAACACCATATTAGGACCTAGAAAGGACCTAATCCTACCTACTCTTCATCTGCTGACCCTGTCCCAGCGGATCTTTACCCCCCCCCCTCCCTCCCACCCCCCCCCCTCCCTCCCACCCCCCCCTCCTTGGCAGCCCACAGGCAGCCTTCAAAGAACATATAGGCAAGTCGCACCCACCTCTCATAAAACATGCAGATCAAGACACAATAAACCCCCAGGAAATAAAAGCAAGATCTCCCCGAGTGGGAAAGGTGAAATCCCGAGACCCCAAACCACAAAAAACCCACAATGACATCCACGACCCCAATAAAGGTCCGCTCACTAAACGTCAAAGGACTGCAAAATAATAGGAAGCGGAGTCTAGCCCTCCAAGACATGAAAAAATCAGGGGGAGACATCATATTCTTGCAGGAGACCCACTTCACATCACAAGACCCTCCAAATGTATTAAAAAAAATGTTCCCAACATGCTTTTTTGCATCACTCAGTAGTAAGAAGAGGGGTGTGGCTATCCTAATCAGACAAGGCACCCCATTTAATCATGTCAAAACAACAGTGGACCCAGAGGGTAGATTCCTAGTGGTATATAGCTCAGCAATTGCTCTGATCAATGTATACGCCCCGAACGAGAACCAAACAGAATTTCTACAAACTGTTTTCGAAGGCGTTGACCCGGGATACCTGTCATCGATGATAGTGGGATGAGACCTAAACATGGTTTTAAACCCCACCGAGGACAGATCGACCACAATGGGTCCCCCCGTACAACCCACTCCCAAATCAAGGGGAAAAGGTTTAGGGGAATCCTGACCGAGTTTTCACTAGTGGATGTCTGGAGATCCCAGCATCAGGGCCAGAGAGACTACACATTTTACTCAGCACCTCACCAGACCTACTCTCGAATATACCACTTTCTGAACACCAAAAATGTGATGGCGGCAGCCATTGAATCAGACATTGGCTCAATCACATGGTCCGACCACGCCCCGATCACCCTGACACTGTCAATCCCCTTCGAAAAAACAACAAACTACTCCTGGAGACTGAATGACTCACTACTAAATCATCCTGAGATAGAAAGAGAAATCAGATCCTCACTTAAGGACTATTTCTTTTTCAACACAGGAACAGTCTCCTCTCCAGCAATCCTATGGGAAGCCCATAAGGCAGCCATCAGAGGGAAATTTATTTCCATCGCATCCCACAGGAAAAAAGCCCGCCAAGCGCTAATCAAAGAGCTCACAGATAGCATAAAAACAATAGAACAAGCCCATAAGGCTAACCCCTCAAAAAAGATATACTAAACATTGCTAACAGCTAGAACAAAACGTAGGCAAACCCAGCTGGAGGATGTTAAAAAGGCCCTCAAATGGACCAATCAACAATATTATGACAAGGGTAACAAGGCCGACAGACTCTTGGCCAGTAAACTGAGAGGGGTACAAAAAAGATCCCAAATAACGGCGATCAAGAGTAGGTCTGGTGAGATACAATATAGTGACAGCAAAATTGCAGCGGAATTCACAAAATACTATACAGAACTCTATAATTTAAGATCTAAGAACGGCCGACCTGAACCGATAGCAACAGAACTTATAACACAATATTTAGATAAATGCCAACTCCCCACATTAACGGAGGAGGAAAACACAGTCCTCAACGCTGAGATCTCAAAAGAGGAGCTGGAAAAGGCGGTCAAATCATTAAAGATCACTAAGTCTCCTGGCCCTGACGGTTTCACCAATGTCTACTATAAGAGATTCTTGCCTACTCTATCCACGCATCTCTTAAAAACATTCAACCACTTTATGGAAGGGAACCAAATCCCCCCAACAATGTCTCTGGCCAGCCTGGCTATTATACATAAGGAAGGCAGAGATCCGATGCAATGTGGAAGCTACCGTCCAATCTCCCTTCTCAACAGTGATCTCAAGTTATATAGTAAAATTCTGGCAAGAATTACCGAGGCTAATCAATATCGATCAAGTAGGATTTGTCACGGGCAGGCAAGCCTCAGACAACAAACGGAAGATAATCAATATTATTGATCATGTCCACCTCACAGGCACCAAAGCACTACTTTTAAGTCTAGACGCAGAGAAGGCGTTCGATAGAATAAACTGGCAATTCCTGGACCATACTATGCGCAAATTTGGCTTTAAGGACGCATACCTAGAGGGGGTCCGTAGACTATACCAAAACCCGTCAGCAACGGTAAAATTACCAGGGGGCAATAACCAGAGATTCGAGATCACAAATGGAACTCGGCAGGGATGCCCCTTATCTCCTCTCCTCTTTGCGCTAACAATAGAACCACTGGCATCGGCAATACGACTCAATATAGACATCCAGGGAATAGAAATTGGACACAGGCAGCATAAAATATCCCTATTCGCAGATGATGTCATTTTAACCCTTTCCAAACCCCAAATCTCCCTACCCAACCTTCAAAAAGAACTCCGGGATTTTGGAAAAATCTCAGGATATAAAATAAACAACGATAAATCGGAAGCCCTGAACCTAAGCCTGCCAGAGCCAGAGGTGAAACTCCTCAAACTAAACTTTAATTACCGTTGGAGTTCCTCCTGTATCAAATATTTGGGAGTTAAGATATCGAGGACCTACCAATCCCTATATCAACACAACTATCCGACCTTGTTCCATAAAATCAAACAAGATTTAGAGAAATGGGGAGGATACCAGATATCATGGATCTGGAGAATGATCTCGGTTAAAATGAATATACTCCCTAGATTATTATACTACTTCCAGACTCTCCCGGTCCACATCCCTGGCTCGGAATTGAAAAACATCCAAAAGCTAATCTTCCACTTTATTTGGCAGGGAAAAAAACCTAGAGTTTCCAGAACAGTTCTCTTGGCCTCAAGGGGGAGAGGAGGAATGGGAGTCCCAGACATCACAAGATACTACCTGGCCGCCCAACTGCGACAGGTGGTAGTCTGGAATGCTAACCCAAACCAATACTGTTGGCTAGATATAGAAACACAATATGCCGGGACGCCTTCACTGAAAGGCCTGCCTTTGATCCCTGAGTAGGGAGGACATGCAGAATAGCAAATTCAAATTAGGCCCGATGAGACACACATGGGAGACCTGGCCGAAATGCAAATTCAAATTTAAGCTCACAACACCTCATTCCCAACTTACGCCAATTCATAACAATCCGAAATTCCCACCTGGCTGTGAACCCAGACAATTCGATCAATTCAAAACAAAAAATATTAGAGCGGTTTCCGACTTCTTGAGCTTCGGGGAGTTCCTGAGTTACCAAAACTTACAAACTAAATATGAAATAGTAGGGCTGAACGTTTTCAAGTACCTACAAATTCGACACTTCATCCAAACTTTATCCCCAACGTTGGAATTTCCCCCTCTCACTGGTTTTGAACGGCTCTGTAGAGAAACAGACCGCCAGAAAGGTCTCATAACGCAAATTTGTACAGAACTGGAGAGGGCCATAGAAGCCCCCACACACGATTACATGCTACATTGGGCAGCTGAATTGGATATAATTATAGACCGGATTGGGAAATTATATGGGAAACTGCCTCAGGAACTTCTATATGTACCACAATCAAAGAAAACATATACAAAATACTGTTTCGCTGGTATCTTACCCCAGTCCGAATAAATCAAATCTACCCCCTGGCTTCCGATCTATGCTGGAGAGGCTGCGGTCAAAAGGGGGACATGGCCCATATTTGGTGGACATGTCTGGAAATTCAGAAGTACTGGGAAACTACACAAAATTTAATAAGAGAGGTCACAGACCTCACAATACCCAATGACCCGCTGACCTACCTGCTGGCCAGACCCTTAGAGACACTGGACCGACCAACAGGCAAATTAGTCTCCTTCATTCTCACTGCGGCTAGATGTGCGGTGGCAGCCGCCTGGAAGAAAGTGTCTCCCCCCTCTAAACAAACAATAATAAAAAGGGTGCAAGAGGTGATGGAAATGGAGAGACTGTCAACCTTTCTGAAAAGGTCCACTACCTCCTTCAATAACATATGGGACCCATGGCTAACACAAATGGCTCTCCTGCGCCGAAATGCCCCATAATAGTAGAAGGAATCACCAGGATAAAACAAAGGCCCAAGCTGTGGACTCCAAGGAGAAGGGGAACAATGCCCCCCACCTACCCCCCCACACCTCCCAACCTCTCTCCCCCCTCCCACTCTCTCTTCCCTTTTCTGTTTCCACACTCGCGCCACCCCGGTAGACCCCAAAGGGTCAGGGGGACATTGAGACTTTCCCCCCTCTCTAGATAAAGTGAGAAAAACCTGTATTAGGCCAAAATATTGTCAATATTTGAATTGCTGTGAAATGTTATAAATGCCTAATAAAAAAATTTGAAACAAAAAAAAGCGGTCTATGGAGAAGATGTACTGTATAACAGGGGGCTCAGCGGGCAGCCCTGTCTAACACCTGACTTTATGGGAAAAGATTCCCCCACCCAGCCATTAATGACCGGTCTTCCATAAGCTCCTTCATACAGCAGAGCCAGTTTCTCCACAAATGTATCTGGGAAACCAAATCTTTCCAGAGTTTTAAAAAGATAGTCATGATCCACCCTATCGAAGGCTTTGGCCTGGTCAAGATGTAACAGGTAACCTGATAGACCTCCATTCCTGCCCATCTCAAACATCTCCCTGATGTTAATTAAGTTATTAGCGATGTTCCTTCCCTTAATGGCACAGGATTGGGAACTCGTTATCACCTTCTCAGCGATGTTTCTCATCCGATTTATAAGGATCTTCGCTAAGATTTTATAATCATTGTTTAGTAAGGCTATTGGCCGCCAACTTTTTAATTCTTTCGGATCCGCTTTCTTATATAATAAGGTTATCAGGGATTCACGCTGAGAGTGAGAGAGACCTATCCCTCCCAGAGAAGCATTATAAACGTTTGCCAATATTTCAGCTAAAATCTCACGGAAAACTTTATAAAATTCAGCAGTGATTCCATCTGCCCCGGGGGTTTTGTTACCTGAGAGGGTCTTAATTGCGTTAGACACGTCCCTTGCTGTGATTGGGGAGTCCAAGCCTATCAGGTCATCCTCAGAAACTCATGGGACATTAATAGAACCCAGATAATAGCCCATTTCTACAGGATCAATAGGTTTTTTTTTGCTAAAAAAAACCTCTGCATAGTATTCAGTGACAGCAAAACACACAAGATCCACGTGGAGCATGGGGAGGAAACAAAAATAAATATAAGTGCAGCAAAAAAAGGCAACGTGGAAAAAAGCCTTCCTCCTGGGGACCCGATCCACTCTGATGACAACTGCATCATCCACTTACCTGTGACTGTTTGAGTCAACCCTGCCTATTTGACTCTTACATCTTGTAAGTAGTTAATTCATTAGAGCCAAGTCATTTGAAGGCTTTTTTCCACGTTGCCTTTTTTTTGCTGCACTTAAATTTATTTTTGTTTCCTCCCCATGCTCCCCGTGGATTTTGTGTGTTTTGCTGTTACTGTGGGGGAAGAGTGAAGACTACCCCTTCCAGTGGGTTCCAGAGCAGGGGGTGAAGCTGTATTCATTTAAATTTTATCACATTATCACCTATTTAAGATTTTGATTAGTCACTTATTATTAGTGTTCACTTTTTATTTCTTTGCGCCTTATTTCACTTTACCACTATAGTATTCAGTGACTACATTAAGCATCTCATCTTTACTAGTTACACAAAAATAAATATCTGAAAATAGCTGATGATTAAATAGTTTATAATAGTATAATAGTATAATTAAAATTAATTCAATATTGATATTAGGTCCTCTATAAAAAAAAGAAAACAATAGTCAAATGGGGGCGCTCAATAACCTATGTGGTGAGTACAGCTTTAAAAAACAACCTGTACAAACAAAATCAATTCCACAGTTAATACACATATAAATATGAATGAACAAAAACCATAGAGATTTAAGAGTCCAATCTTGAGGGTGCTGCTATCTTCAACTGGAAGCAACCCAGGCGTACCACAAGTAAACTATATGTAACCAGACCCCTCTGCGTCTTTTCTGCCCCGCGACCCCTCCCCCCCTCGTTACCTCTGCTGCCGGGGGTCACTCGATAGACCCGCCGGCACTTCTGGAGGATGGGGGCAAGACAGGGAGCGCTTCAGCGCTACGGAGGTTCCCGGCGGCTCCCGTGCAGGGTGCCGCCATCTTTAAAAAGGTTGCGCATGCGCAGTGAGAGCTTAGGCGGCCCGGACAGTTGCGCATATGCGAGCAGCAAGAGCGCGAACACTAGCCTACCAGGGAGGCTCTTGGAATGGGACTACAAGTCCCATGAGCCTCAGGAGCGACCCCATGACGCCAGGGAGCCAATAGGGCTATAGGAGCTCCCTGCTTGCAGGGGATAGATATATTTCGTGCGTGCGGGACACAGACAGTCAGGACCAGGAAGAGCTAGGGGAAGGAGGTGAGTGCAGGGGTCTGTGACCCACTGCATTAGGCCAGCAGCCCCCTAGGCCCCAGTTAGGTCCTGAGCCCCTCACAGCTTGTGGTGCTACAGGGACAGGCCCTAGGTTAGGGACCCTGTCACATTAGTATCAGTGATAGTTAGGGATCCAGCGGACGCTGCGCTCCCCGAGAAGAGACTTGGGCTCAAGCCTATGCCCAAAGAGACAGAGACTATGTCCTGGGTGGGATCGCCCATGGCGGACCCTCGTGCAAGGAAGGACCGGATTGCAGACGGAACCAACAAGCGGCAGATCCTTTTCGAAGTTGCTTGCAGGCCCGAGTGCAAGAGCACTCGGCAGGTAACTTTATAAGGGCACCAACGAATTACCTAAATATATATCTATACTCTCACATAGTGGCAGCGCTGACCACGGGACAAAAGGGTTAACTGTGGACACGGTGTGGGGGTACACGGTGGTGGGTGTAAGGTACACTCCTAGTGGAGTGAAAGACACTTTGGACTGCGTTATATGTGTAGCCATGTTTAAAAGTGGTATACAGTTCTCTCTCATTCTGGCAGTAAACCTGGTAAGGATACAGGATTGCCAGCATCAATCATGGAGGTTTGCCCTCACACCCTGGTGAGGTGTCATATGTACATCAGGGGAGTGGTAACATACCTTGTGTCCATTGTTAGTGACACAGGAGGTGGAGCTATTCCCTTTGTTATATAAGACACAGCACTGCCAAAAGTTAGTGTGTGTCCTTGTCTTGACTGAGTGTTCAAGGAGTATGTTCAAGTTCAAGTGTTAAGCCGTTTGAGGCTACAGCAGAAAGGCTGACAGGCACAACAAAGTGCCTGCACTGTGTCCAGGGACCTGCACAGGGGGTGATCTCCCTGAGGGGAGAGGTGATCCAACTCCATTGGGAGGGCAGATTCTTCTGAAGGAGAGTGCTGTACAAGATGAGCGGCTCAGCTGTTTGCTGCGAGGGACAGTCTGCCTGAACCATCAATAAAGATGCCCTTATTCGAAAGAACCCCCATGTGTGAGTGTGAAGTTACTCCACAGAGGAAGGCACCACAGAGGAGTTCCTCATCAGAACCATCTCCTTGCGGACGCAGAGATCCTGATGAGGTGGAGGCGCTGCACTGTATTTAGGTAGGACTCTAGCACACTACATCAGCTGCCTGTCTTGCTGACATTCCCCATAACACCATCATGCGGGAGACTCAGGAGTCCTGTAGCCAACAGGTGCACCACCAGACACGACCATGTAATGGGGACCGGTTAGACCACAGGGGCCAATCTGAGATTGGGTGGGTCAGGAGGGTCCAGAAAAACCGTTACATATGGTTGTGGAGTTATCCCCTAGGGGAAGTAGTATTATAACGTACATAGTGGTTACTGCTAAGTGTGTGATTATTTCTGCATATATATAAACTGGTTATATACATCTCTGTGTATGTACTTATTGTATATGTGGCTCCTGTGTAGGCAACCTTCTACATTCCTAGAACCCTACACAGGTGGAGGCGCTGTAAACCAGATCGAGCCAAAGGACTAACCCCAGGTTCCCAACAAGCGGAGGCTCAGGCTTCTTGTGAACCTACAGGTATATGCACCACACCTGGTAACACATAGGGTTCCACCCACACACACTATATCTGTGCTTGGGATAGAAGGAATACCCGTTACATATAGAAAGATAAAAAAGCAGAAAAGCGCACCCCTCATAGTGCAGTATTAAAGGCTTTACTTGGCACAAGAGTTAAAAATGCACTTACAAGATCATTGTGCATAAGGATCAGAAGGTATAGTGGTTGCTGCTGATGCAGTGGCTCAGTGAGTAAAGACACGGGCACTGAGTTTGCAGCAGGGGAACCTGGTAAAATTCCTGATGTTGGCTCCTTGTGACCTTGGGTTCAAGTCACTGACTACAAGTATGTTATTTATTAGACTCATTCTCTCTATGAGGTGTGTGCTTTTCTGCATTTTTATCTTTCTATAGTTACACAAAAACCCTGAGCATCTTTTAGGCCACATATAACCTTCTTTTTAGTTCTGGTTTTACCATTTTCAAAGGGATCTGGAGAATAAATCCCACAGCCACCAAAATCCTTCTCGTTTGTTCAAGAGGATAACCATTCATATTGTAATAACCACATACTTTCTTTAACACCTTTACTGATTGACTACGTGCTCTTGGTCTGTGAGAGGCGGAAAGAGAGTTACTGAATACGATCATTGTATTGTATGTGAGTGATTGACTGGGTGCCTGTGATAGAATGGGTAAATGTCCAGAAGGCTGAGTGAATGGTTCCATGGCAGGATGTTGCTCAATAGCAGGCTGAGTGTATACAGGTGAGTGATTCAGTGAGTGAGTGAATGGCAGAATGTATCTTTGAGTGAAATAGTGAGTCTCTGTATTTTAATGCTTCATTTATGAAAGGATATCACAAAAAAAACCTCAGCCAAGGTCATCCCCAGATAGAGGTATACAGGTAAGTACAAGTAAGGGCATTCCAATGATAGGAAGTAGAAGCAGTGTGTACGTATATTTTTATTTCTATTGCGCCAACTGTTTATGCAGCGCTTAAAAAAATTACAACACAAGGATAATAAAGTACTAACAATGGAAATAAGAGCAACAAGAAATCGACAACGTGAGGCAAAGGGAGACCCTGTCATGACAAGCTTACACTTTGTCATTGGTGGGCAACAAACGGCCCTCAAGGGCTTCACCTGTGGCCCCCAACCTCTTTATTTACATTTATAAATAATTGAATGCAATACTCCTTGATAAAGTGTATGTTCACACGAAACGCGTAGGAGGGTGTTAACCTCCACTTTTAGATAGATTAAATAAATAAGATTTTTTACAATACATTTGCTTGGGACCCACTTTGGCGGTGCGCTGTTTTTTTTCTCTTTTTCGAGATGTTTCAGGAGACCAGAAGTAGATACACATCAGAAGAGCAGCAGCATTTTGAATTGATTGTAAAAGAGAGAAGTGTGAGGCATTGGTCACACTGGAACCAGTTTGACTGGTTAACTCAGTTTAGGAACACTTTACTCCCTAAAGTGCAAAGCTCTATGACAGGCTCAGACAATCCTATTTTGTTATCTAATGTAGGATGACCTCCTGACTATCGCTTATTAGGGATAAGGTCACACAGTCCTGGGTGTATATCTAATGCAGGATGTCCTCCTGACTGCAGATTACCTGCTAAATGGCAGTGCTGATGTCACAGGTCACACCCAAAAAGTCAGTCAGCAATGCTGACCAAAGCCGTCGCCATTAGTGATTGACTCGCCAAGAGAAAGTAGCTTGGTGGCCATCTTCGAAGACAAGAAATGCCCACTTTCTATAAATCCATTTTCTCTGTAACCAAAGGATCCTCCACCCGCCGCCACTAAGAACCCTCCCCAAAAAATCAGAGGGCATGAGTGTGTATAGGATATAAACGGTATAAGAACATTTGAAAGAGTAACAAAAGAACATGTCAGAAGTGGGATTTGAACCCACGCCTCCATACAGAGACCAGAACACCCACTGACATGGGAAGATATCAAGCTTGAGTCTGGCGCCTTAGACCACTCGGCCATCCTGACAACTTGGAGTCTTGTGCTCAGTAGAAGTGACTGATTGACTACACACCCCTGGTCTGTGAGAGGCGGAAAGAGAGTTACTGAATACGATCATTGTATTGTATGTGAGTGATTGACTGGGTGCCTGTGAGAGAATGGGTAAATGTCCAGAAGGCTGAGTGAATGGTTTCATGGCAGGATGTCACTCAATAGCATTCTGAGTGCATACAGGTGAGTGATTCAGTGAGTGAGTGAAATAGTGAGTCTCTGTGTTTTAATGCTTCATTTATGAAAGGATATCACAAAAAAAAAACTCAGCCAAGGTCATCCCCAGATAGAGGTATACAGGTAAGTACAAGTAAGGGCATTCCAATGATAGGAAGTAGAAGCAGTGTGTACGTATATTTTTATTTCTATTGCGCCAACTGTTTATGCAGCGCTTAAAAAAATTACAACACAAGGATAATAAAGTACTAACAATGGAAATAAGAGCAACAAGAAATCGACAACGTGAGGCAAAGTGAGACCCTGTCATGACAAGCTTACACTTTGTCATTGGTGGGCAACAAACGGCCCTCAAGGGCTTCACCTGTGGCCCCCAACCTCTTTATTTACATTTATAAATAATTGAATGCAATACTCCTTGATAAAGTGTATGTTCACACGAAATGCGTAGGAGGGTGTTAACCTCCACTTTTAGATAGATTAAATAAAGAAGATTTTTTACAATACATTTGCTTGGGACCCACTTTGGCGGTGCGCTTTTTTTCCCCTCTTTTTCGAGATGTTTCAGGAGACCAGAAGTAGATACACATCAGAAGAGCAGCAGCATTTTGAATTGATTGTAAAAGAGAGAAGTGTGAGGCATTGGTCACACTGGAACCAGTTTGACTGGTTAACTCAGTTTAGGAACACTTTACTCCCTAAAGTGCAAAGCTCTATGACAGGCTCAGACAATCCTATTTTGTTATCTAATGTAGGATGACCTCCTGATTATCGCTTATTAGGGATAAGGTCACACATTCCTGGGTGTATATCTAATGCAGGATGTCCTCCTGACTGCAGATTACCTGCTAAATGGCAGTGCTGATGTCACAGGTCACACCCAAAAAGTCAGTCAGCAATGCTGACCAAAGCCGTCGCCATTATTGATTGACTCGCCAAGAGAAAGTAGCTTGGTGGCCATCTTCGAAGACAGGAAATGCCCACTTTCTATAAATCCATTTTCTCTGTAACCAAAGGATCCTCCACCCGCCGCCACCACTAAGAACCCTCCCCAAAAAATCAGAGGGCATGAGGATGTATAGGATATAAACGGTATAAGAACATTTGAAAGAGTAACAAAAGAACATGTCAGAAGTGGGATTTGAACCCACGCCTCCATACAGAGACCAGAACACCCACTGACATGGGAAGATATCAAGCTTGAGTCTGGCGCCTTAGACCACTCGGCCATCCTGACAACTTGGAGTCATGTGCTCAGTAGAAGTGACTGATTGACTACGCACCCCTGGTCTGTGAGAGGCGGAAAGAGAGTTACAGAATACGATCATTGTATTGTATGTGAGTGATTGACTGGGTACCTGTGAGAGAATGGGTAAATGTCCAGAAGGCTGCGTGAATGGTTTCATGGCAGGATGTCACTCAATAGCATTTTGAGTGCATACAGGTGAGTGATTCAGTGAGTGAGTGAATGGCAGAATGTATCTTTGAGTGAAATAGTGAGTCTCTGTGTTTTAATGCTTCATTTATGAAAGGATATCACAAAAAAAAACTCAGCCAAGGTCATCCCCAGATAGAGGTATACAGGTAAGTACAAGTAAGGGCATTCCAATGATAGGAAGTAGAAGCAGTGTGTACGTATATTTTTATTTCTATTGCGCCAACTGTTTATGCAGCGCTTAAAAAAATTACAACACAAGGATAATAAAGTACTAACAATGGAAATAAGAGCAACAAGAAATCGACAACGTGAGGCAAAGGGAGACCCTGTCATGACAAGCTTACACTTTGTCATTGGTGGGCAACAAACGGCCCTCAAGGGCTTCACCTGTGGCCCCCAACCTCTTTATTTACATTTATAAATAATTGAATGCAATACTCCTTGATAAAGTGTATGTTCACACGAAACGCGTAGAAGGGTGTTAACCTCCACTTTTAGATAGATTAAATAAAGAAGATTTTTTACAATACATTTGCTTGGGACCCACTTTGGCGGTGCGCTGTTTTTTTTCTCTTTTTCGAGATGTTTCAGGAGACCAGAAGTAGATACACATCAGAAGAGCAGCAGCATTTTGAATTGATTGTAAAAGAGAGAAGTGTGAGGCATTGGTCACACTGGAACCAGTTTGACTGGTTAACTCAGTTTAGGAACACTTTACTCCCTAAAGTGCAAAGCTCTATGACAGGCTCAGACAATCCTATTTTGGTATCTAATGTAGGATGACCTCCTGACTATCGCTTATTAGGGATAAGGTCACACAGTCCTGGGTGTATATCTAATGCAGGATGTCCTCCTGACTGCAGATTACCTGCTAAATGGCAGTGCTGATGTCACAGGTCACACCCAAAAAGTCAGTCAACAATGCTGACCAAAGTCGTCGCCATTAGTGATTGACTCGCCAAGAGAAAGTAGCTTGGTGGCCATCTTCGAAGACAAGAAATGCCCACTTTCTATAAATCCATTTTCTCTGTAACAAAAGGATCCTCCACCAGCCGCCACTAAGAACCCTCCCCAAAAAATCAGAGGGCATGAGGATGTATAGGATATAAACGGTATAAGAACATTTGAAAGAGTAACAAAAGAACCTGTCAGAAGTGGGATTTGAACCCACGCCTCCATACAGAGACCAGAACACCCACTGACATGGGAAGATATCAAGCTTGAGTCTGGCGCCTTAGACCACTCGGCCATCCTGACAACTTGGAGTCTTGTGCTCAGTAGAAGTGACTGATTGACTACGCACCCCTGGTCTGTGAGAGGCGGAAAGAGAGTTACTGAATACGATCATTGTATTGTATGTGAGTGATTGACTGGGTGCCTGTGAGAGAATGGGTAAATGTCCAGAAGGCTGAGTGAATGGTTTCATGGCAGGATGTCACTCAATAGCATTCTGAGTGCATACAGGTGAGTGATTCAGTGATTCAGTGAGTGAGTGAAATAGTGAGTCTCTGTGTTTTAATGCTTCATTTATGAAAGGATATCACAAAAAAAAACTCAGCCAAGGTCATCCCCAGATAGAGGTATACAGGTAAGTACAAGTAAGGGCATTCCAATGATAGGAAGTAGAAGCAGTGTGTACGTATATTTTTATTTCTATTGCGCCAACTGTTTATGCAGCGCTTAAAAAAATTACAACACAAGGATAATAAAGTACTAACAATGGAAATAAGAGCAACAAGAAATCGACAACGTGAGGCAAATGGAGACCCTGCCATGACAAGCTTACACTTTGTCATTGGTGGGCAACAAACGGCCCTCAAGGGCTTCACCAGTGGCCCCCAACCTCTTTATTTACATTTATAAATAATTGAATGCAATTCTCCTTGATAAAGTGTATGTTCACACGAAATGCGTAGGAGGGTGTTAACCTCCACTTTTAGATAGATTAAATAAAGAAGATTTTTTACAATACATTTGCTTGGGACCCACTTTGGTGGTGCGCTGTTTTTTTCCTCTTTTTCGAGATGTTTCAGGAGACCAGAAGTAGATACACATCAGAAGAGCAGCAGCATTTTGAATTGATTGTAAAAGAGAGAAGTGTGAGGCATTGGTCACACTGGAACCAGTTTGACTGGTTAACTCAGTTTAGGAACACTTTACTCCCTAAAGTGCAAAGCTCTATGACAGGCTCAGACAATCCTAGTTTGTTATCTAATGTAGGATGACCTCCTGATTATCGCTTATTAGGGATAAGGTCACACATTCCTGGGTGTATATCTAATGCAGGATGTCCTCCTGACTGCAGATTACCTGCTAAATGGCAGTGCTGATGTCACAGGTCACACCCAAAAAGTCAGTCAGCAATGCTGACCAAAGCCGTCGCCATTAGTGATTGACTCGCCAAGAGAAAGTAGCTTGGTGGCCATCTTCGAAGACAGGAAATGCCCACTTTCTATAAATCCATTTTCTCTGTAACCAAAGGATCCTCCACCCGCCGCCACCACTAAGAACCCTCCCCAAAAAATCAGAGGGCATGAGGATGTATAGGATATAAACGGTATAAGAACATTTGAAAGAGTAACAAAAGAACATGTCAGAAGTGGGATTTGAACCCACGCCTCCATACAGAGACCAGAACACCCACTGACATGGGAAGATATCAAGCTTGAGTCTGGCGCCTTAGACCACTCGGCCATCCTGACAACTTGGAGTCGTGTGCTCAGTAGAAGTGACTGATTGACTACACACCCCTGGTCTGTGAGAGGCGGAAAGAGAGTTACTGAATACGATCATTGTATTGTATGTGAGTGATTGACTGGGTGCCTGTGAGAGAATGGGTAAATGTCCAGAAGGCTGAGTGAATGGTTTCATGGCAGGATGTCACTCAATAGCATTCTGAGTGCATACAGGTGAGTGATTCAGTGAGTGAGTGAATGGCAGAATGTATCTTTGAGTGAAATGGTGAGTCTCTGTGTTTTAATGCTTCATTTATGAAAGGATATCACAAAAAAAAACTCAGCCAAGGTCATCCCCAGATAGAGGTATACAGGTAAGTACAAGTAAGGGCATTCCAATGATAGGAAGTAGAAGCAGTGTGTACGTATATTTTTATTTCTATTGCGCCAACTGTTTATGCAGCGCTTAAAAAAATTACAACACAAGGATAATAAAGTACTAACAATGGAAATAAGAGCAACAAGAAATCGACAACGTGAGGCAAAGTGAGACCCTGTCATGACAAGCTTACACTTTGTCATTGGTGGGCAACAAACGGCCCTCAAGGGCTTCACCTGTGGCCCCCAACCTCTTTATTTACATTTATAAATAATTGAATGCAATACTCCTTGATAAAGTGTATGTTCACACGAAACGCGTAGGAGGGTGTTAACCTCCACTTTTAGATAGATTAAATAAAGAAGATTTTTTACAATACATTTGCTTGGGACCCACTTTGGCGGTGCACTGTCTTTTTTCTCTTTTTCGAGATGTTTCAGGAGACCAGAAGTAGATACACATCAGAAGAGCAGCAGCATTTTGAATTGATTGTAAAAGAGAGAAGTGTGAGGCATTGGTCACACTGGAACCAGTTTGACTGGTTAACTCAGTTTAGGAACACTTTACTCCCTAAAGTGCAAAGCTCTATGACAGGCTCAGACAATCCTATTTTGTTATCTAATGTAGGATGACCTCCTGACTATCGCTTATTAGGGATAAGGTCACACAGTCCTGGGTGTATATCTCATGCAGGATGTCCTCCTGACTGCAGATTACCTGCTAAATGGCAGTGCTGATGTCACAGGTCACACCCAAAAAGTCAGTCAACAATGCTGACCAAAGCCGTCGCCATTAGTGATTGACTCGCCAAGAGAAAGTAGCTTGGTGGCCATCTTCGAAGACAAGAAATGCCCACTTTCTATAAATCCATTTTCTCTGTAACCAAAGGATCCTCCACCCGCCGCCACCACTAAGAACCCTCCCCAAAAAATCAGAGGGCATGAGGATGTATAGGATATAAACGGTATAAGAACATTTGAAAGAGTAACAAAAGAACATGTCAGAAGTGGGATTTGAACCCACGCCTCCATACAGAGACCAGAACACCCACTGACATGGGAAGATATCAAGCTTGAGTCTGGCGCCTTAGACCACTCGGCCATCCTGACAACTTGGAGTCTTGTGCTCAGTAGAAGTGACTGATTGACTACGCACCCCTGGTCTGTGAGAGGCGGAAAGAGAGTTACTGAATACGATCATTGTATTGTATGTGAGTGATTGACTGGGTGCCTGTGAGAGAATGGGTAAATGTCCAGAAGGCTGAGTGAATGGTTTCATGGCAGGATGTCACTCAATAGCATTCTGAGTGCATACAGGTGAGTGATTCAGTGATTCAGTGATTCAGTGATTCAGTGAGTGAGTGAAATAGTGAGTCTCTGTGTTTTAATGCTTCATTTATGAAAGGATATCACAAAAAAAAAAACTCAGCCAAGGTCATCCCCAGATAGAGGTATACAGGTAAGTACAAGTAAGGGCATTCCAATGATAGGAAGTAGAAGCAGTGTGTACGTATATTTTTATTTCTATTGCGCCAACTGTTTATGCAGCGCTTAAAAAAATTACAACACAAGGATAATAAAGTACTAACAATGGAAATAAGAGCAACAAGAAATCGACAACGTGAGGCAAAGGGAGACCCTGTCATGACAAGCTTACACTTTGTCATTGGTGGGCAACAAACGGCCCCCAAGGGCTTCACCTGTGGCCCCCAACCTCTTTATTTACATTTATAAATAATTGAATGCAATACTCCTTGATAAAGTGTATGTTCACACGAAACGCGTAGGAGGGTGTTAACCTCCACTTTTAGATAGATTAAATAAAGAAGATTTTTTACAATACATTTGCTTGGGACCCACTTTGGCGGTGCGCTGTTTTTTTTCTCTTTTTCGAGATGTTTCAGGAGACCAGAAGTAGATACACATCAGAAGAGCAGCAGCATTTTGAATTGATTGTAAAAGAGAGAAGTGTGAGGCATTGGTCACACTGGAACCAGTTTGACTGGTTAACTCAGTTTAGGAACACTTTACTCCCTAAAGTGCAAAGCTCTATGACAGGCTCAGACAATCCTATTTTGGTATCTAATGTAGGATGACCTCCTGACTATCGCTTATTAGGGATAAGGTCACACAGTCCTGGGTGTATATCTAATGCAGGATGTCCTCCTGACTGCAGATTACCTGCTAAATGGCAGTGCTGATGTCACAGGTCACACCCAAAAAGTCAGTCAACAATGCTGACCAAAGTCGTCGCCATTAGTGATTGACTCGCCAAGAGAAAGTAGCTTGGTGGCCATCTTCGAAGACAAGAAATGCCCACTTTCTATAAATCCATTTTCTCTGTAACCAAAGGATCCTCCACCAGCCGCCACTAAGAACCCTCCCCAAAAAATCAGAGGGCATGAGGATGTATAGGATATAAACGGTATAAGAACATTTGAAAGAGTAACAAAAGAACCTGTCAGAAGTGGGATTTGAACCCACGCCTCCATACAGAGACCAGAACACCCACTGACATGGGAAGATATCAAGCTTGAGTCTGGCGCCTTAGACCACTCGGCCATCCTGACAACTTGGAGTCTTGTGCTCAGTAGAAGTGACTGATTGACTACGCACCCCTGGTCTGTGAGAGGCGGAAAGAGAGTTACTGAATACGATCATTGTATTGTATGTGAGTGATTGACTGGGTGCCTGTGAGAGAATGGGTAAATGTCCAGAAGGCTGAGTGAATGGTTTCATGGCAGGATGTCACTCAATAGCATTCTGAGTGCATACAGGTGAGTGATTCAGTGATTCAGTGATTCAGTGATTCAGTGAGTGAGTGAAATAGTGAGTCTCTGTGTTTTAATGCTTCATTTATGAAAGGATATCACAAAAAAAAACTCAGCCAAGGTCATCCCCAGATAGAGGTATACAGGTAAGTACAAGTAAGGGCATTCCAATGATAGGAAGTAGAAGCAGTGTGTACGTATATTTTTATTTCTATTGCGCCAACTGTTTATGCAGCGCTTAAAAAAATTACAACACAAGGATAATAAAGTACTAACAATGGAAATAAGAGCAACAAGAAATCGACAACGTGAGGCAAAGGGAGACCCTGTCATGACAAGCTTACACTTTGTCATTGGTGGGCAACAAACGGCCCCCAAGGGCTTCACCTGTGGCCCCCAACCTCTTTATTTACATTTATAAATAATTGAATGCAATACTCCTTGATAAAGTGTATGTTCACACGAAACGCGTAGGAGGGTGTTAACCTCCACTTTTAGATAGATTAAATAAAGAAGATTTTTTACAATACATTTGCTTGGGACCCACTTTGGCGGTGCGCTGTTTTTTTTCTCTTTTTCGAGATGTTTCAGGAGACCAGAAGTAGATACACATCAGAAGAGCAGCAGCATTTTGAATTGATTGTAAAAGAGAGAAGTGTGAGGCATTGGTCACACTGGAACCAGTTTGACTGGTTAACTCAGTTTAGGAACACTTTACTCCCTAAAGTGCAAAGCTCTATGACAGGCTCAGACAATCCTATTTTGGTATCTAATGTAGGATGACCTCCTGACTATCGCTTATTAGGGATAAGGTCACACAGTCCTGGGTGTATATCTAATGCAGGATGTCCTCCTGACTGCAGATTACCTGCTAAATGGCAGTGCTGATGTCACAGGTCACACCCAAAAAGTCAGTCAACAATGCTGACCAAAGTCGTCGCCATTAGTGATTGACTCGCCAAGAGAAAGTAGCTTGGTGGCCATCTTCGAAGACAAGAAATGCCCACTTTCTATAAATCCATTTTCTCTGTAACCAAAGGATCCTCCACCAGCCGCCACTAAGAACCCTCCCCAAAAAATCAGAGGGCATGAGGATGTATAGGATATAAACGGTATAAGAACATTTGAAAGAGTAACAAAAGAACCTGTCAGAAGTGGGATTTGAACCCACGCCTCCATACAGAGACCAGAACACCCACTGACATGGGAAGATATCAAGCTTGAGTCTGGCGCCTTAGACCACTCGGCCATCCTGACAACTTGGAGTCTTGTGCTCAGTAGAAGTGACTGATTGACTACGCACCCCTGGTCTGTGAGAGGCGGAAAGAGAGTTACTGAATACGATCATTGTATTGTATGTGAGTGATTGACTGGGTGCCTGTGAGAGAATGGGTAAATGTCCAGAAGGCTGAGTGAATGGTTTCATGGCAGGATGTCACTCAATAGCATTCTGAGTGCATACAGGTGAGTGATTCAGTGATTCAGTGATTCAGTGATTCAGTGAGTGAGTGAAATAGTGAGTCTCTGTGTTTTAATGCTTCATTTATGAAAGGATATCACAAAAAAAAAAACTCAGCCAAGGTCATCCCCAGATAGAGGTATACAGGTAAGTACAAGTAAGGGCATTCCAATGATAGGAAGTAGAAGCAGTGTGTACGTATATTTTTATTTCTATTGCGCCAACTGTTTATGCAGCGCTTAAAAAAATTACAACACAAGGATAATAAAGTACTAACAATGGAAATAAGAGCAACAAGAAATCGACAACGTGAGGCAAAGGGAGACCCTGTCATGACAAGCTTACACTTTGTCATTGGTGGGCAACAAACGGCCCCCAAGGGCTTCACCTGTGGCCCCCAACCTCTTTATTTACATTTATAAATAATTGAATGCAATACTCCTTGATAAAGTGTATGTTCACACGAAACGCGTAGGAGGGTGTTAACCTCTACTTTTAGATAGATTAAATAAAGAAGATTTTTTACAATACATTTGCTTGGGACCCACTTTGGCGGTGCGCTGTTTTTTTTCTCTTTTTCGAGATGTTTCAGGAGACCAGAAGTAGATACACATCAGAAGAGCAGCAGCATTTTGAATTGATTGTAAAAGAGAGAAGTGTGAGGCATTGGTCACACTGGAACCAGTTTGACTGGTTAACTCAGTTTAGGAACACTTTACTCCCTAAAGTGCAAAGCTCTATGACAGGCTCAGACAATCCTATTTTGGTATCTAATGTAGGATGACCTCCTGACTATCGCTTATTAGGGATAAGGTCACACAGTCCTGGGTGTATATCTAATGCAGGATGTCCTCCTGACTGCAGATTACCTGCTAAATGGCAGTGCTGATGTCACAGGTCACACCCAAAAAGTCAGTCAACAATGCTGACCAAAGTCGTCGCCATTAGTGATTGACTCGCCAAGAGAAAGTAGCTTGGTGGCCATCTTCGAAGACAAGAAATGCCCACTTTCTATAAATCCATTTTCTCTGTAACCAAAGGATCCTCCACCAGCCGCCACTAAGAACCCTCCCCAAAAAATCAGAGGGCATGAGGATGTATAGGATATAAACGGTATAAGAACATTTGAAAGAGTAACAAAAGAACCTGTCAGAAGTGGGATTTGAACCCACGCCTCCATACAGAGACCAGAACACCCACTGACATGGGAAGATATCAAGCTTGAGTCTGGCGCCTTAGACCACTCGGCCATCCTGACAACTTGGAGTCTTGTGCTCAGTAGAAGTGACTGATTGACTACGCACCCCTGGTCTGTGAGAGGCGGAAAGAGAGTTACTGAATACGATCATTGTATTGTATGTGAGTGATTGACTGGGTGCCTGTGAGAGAATGGGTAAATGTCCAGAAGGCTGAGTGAATGGTTTCATGGCAGGATGTCACTCAATAGCATTCTGAGTGCATACAGGTGAGTGATTCAGTGATTCAGTGAGTGAGTGAAATAGTGAGTCTCTGTGTTTTAATGCTTCATTTATGAAAGGATATCACAAAAAAAAAAACTCAGCCAAGGTCATCCCCAGATAGAGGTATACAGGTAAGTACAAGTAAGGGCATTCCAATGATAGGAAGTAGAAGCAGTGTGTACGTATATTTTTATTTCTATTGCGCCAACTGTTTATGCAGCGCTTAAAAAAATTACAACACAAGGATAATAAAGTACTAACAATGGAAATAAGAGCAACAAGAAATCGACAACGTGAGGCAAAGTGAGACCCTGTCATGACAAGCTTACACTTTGTCATTGGTGGGCAACAAACGGCCCTCAAGGGCTTCACCTGTGGCCCCCAACCTCTTTATTTACATTTATAAATAATTGAATGCAATACTCCTTGATAAAGTGTATGTTCACACGAAATGCGTAGGAGGGTGTTAACCTCCACTTTTAGATAGATTAAATAAAGAAGATTTTTTACAATACATTTGCTTGGGACCCACTTTGGTGGTGCGCTGTTTTTTTCCTCTTTTTCGAGATGTTTCAGGAGACCAGAAGTAGATACACATCAGAAGAGCAGCAGCATTTTGAATTGATTGTAAAAGAGAGAAGTGTGAGGCATTGGTCACACTGGAACCAGTTTGACTGGTTAACTCAGTTTAGGAACACTTTACTCCCTAAAGTGCAAAGCTCTATGACAGGCTCAGACAAACCTATTTTGTTATCTAATGTAGGATGACCTCCTGATTATCGCTTATTAGGGATAAGGTCACACATTCCTGGGTGTATATCTAATGCAGGATGTCCTCCTGACTGCAGATTACCTGCTAAATGGCAGTGCTGATGTCACAGGTCACACCCAAAAAGTCAGTCAGCAATGCTGACCAAAGCTGTCGCCATTAGTGATTGACTCGCCAAGAGAAAGTAGCTTGGTGGCCATCTTCGAAGACAGGAAATGCCCACTTTCTATAAATCCATTTTCTCTGTAACCAAAGGATCCTCCACCCGCCGCCACCACTAAGAACCCTCCCCAAAAAATCAGAGGGCATGAGGATGTATAGGATATAAACGGTATAAGAACATTTGAAAGAGTAACAAAAGAACATGTCAGAAGTGGGATTTGAACCCACTCCTCCATACAGAGACCAGAACACCCACTGACATGGGAAGATATCAAGCTTGAGTCTGGCGCCTTAGACCACTCGGCCATCCTGACAACTTGGAGTCTTGTGCTCAGTAGAAGTGACTGATTGACTACACACCCCTGGTCTGTGAGAGGCGGAAAGAGAGTTACTGAATACGATCATTGTATTGTATGTGAGTGATTGACTGGGTGCCTGTGAGAGAATGGGTAAATGTCCAGAAGGCTGAGTGAATGGTTTCATGGCAGGATGTCACTCAATAGCATTCTGAGTGCATACAGGTGAGTGATTCAGTGAGTGAGTGAATGGCAGAATGTATCTTTGAGTGAAATAGTGAGTCTCTGTGTTTTAATGCTTCATTTATGAAAGGATATCACAAAAAAAAACTCAGCCAAGGTCATCCCCAGATAGAGGTATACAGGTAAGTACAAGTAAGGGCATTCCAATGATAGGAAGTAGAAGCAGTGTGTACGTATATTTTTATTTCTATTGCGCCAACTGTTTATGCAGCGCTTAAAAAAATTACAACACAAGGATAATAAAGTACTAACAATGGAAATAAGAGCAACAAGAAATCGACAACGTGAGGCAAATGGAGACCCTGCCATGACAAGCTTACACTTTGTCATTGGTGGGCAACAAACGGCCCTCAAGGGCTTCACCTGTGGCCCCCAACCTCTTTATTTACATTTATAAATAATTGAATGCAATTCTCCTTGATAAAGTGTATGTTCACACGAAATGCGTAGGAGGGTGTTAACCTCCACTTTTAGATAGATTAAATAAAGAAGATTTTTTACAATACATTTGCTTGGGACCCACTTTGGTGGTGCGGTGTTTTTTTCCTCTTTTTCGAGATGTTTCAGGAGACCAGAAGTAGATACACATCAGAAGAGCAGCAGCATTTTGAATTGATTGTAAAAGAGAGAAGTGTGAGGCATTGGTCACACTGGAACCAGTTTGACTGGTTAACTCAGTTTAGGAACACTTTACTCCCTAAAGTGCAAAGCTCTATGACAGGCTCAGACAATCCTAGTTTGTTATCTAATGTAGGATGACCTCCTGATTATCGCTTATTAGGGATAAGGTCACACATTCCTGGGTGTATATCTAATGCAGGATGTCCTCCTGACTGCAGATTACCTGCTAAATGGCAGTGCTGATGTCACAGGTCACACCCAAAAAGTCAGTCAGCAATGCTGACCAAAGCCGTCGCCATTAGTGATTGACTCGCCAAGAGAAAGTAGCTTGGTGGCCATCTTCGAAGACAGGAAATGCCCACTTTCTATAAATCCATTTTCTCTGTAACCAAAGGATCCTCCACCCGCCGCCACCACTAAGAACCCTCCCCAAAAAATCAGAGGGCATGAGGATGTATAGGATATAAACGGTATAAGAACATTTGAAAGAGTAACAAAAGAACATGTCAGAAGTGGGATTTGAACCCACGCCTCCATACAGAGACCAGAACACCCACTGACATGGGAAGATATCAAGCTTGAGTCTGGCGCCTTAGACCACTCGGCCATCCTGACAACTTGGAGTCTTGTGCTCAGTAGAAGTGACTGATTGACTACACACCCCTGGTCTGTGAGAGGCGGAAAGAGAGTTACTGAATACGATCATTGTATTGTATGTGAGTGATTGACTGGGTGCCTGTGAGAGAATGGGTAAATGTCCAGAAGGCTGAGTGAATGGTTTCATGGCAGGATGTCACTCAATAGCATTCTGAGTGCATACAGGTGAGTGATTCAGTGAGTGAGTGAATGGCAGAATGTATCTTTGAGTGAAATAGTGAGTCTCTGTGTTTTAATGCTTCATTTATGAAAGGATATCACAAAAAAAAACTCAGCCAAGGTCATCCCCAGATAGAGGTATACAGGTAAGTACAAGTAAGGGCATTCCAATGATAGGAAGTAGAAGCAGTGTGTACGTATATTTTTATTTCTATTGCGCCAACTGTTTATGCAGCGCTTAAAAAAATTACAACACAAGGATAATAAAGTACTAACAATGGAAATAAGAGCAACAAGAAATCGACAACGTGAGGCAAATGGAGACCCTGCCATGACAAGCTTACACTTTGTCATTGGTGGGCAACAAACGGCCCTCAAGGGCTTCACCTGTGGCCCCCAACCTCTTTATTTACATTTATAAATAATTGAATGCAATTCTCCTTGATAAAGTGTATGTTCACACGAAATGCGTAGGAGGGTGTTAACCTCCACTTTTAGATAGATTAAATAAAGAAGATTTTTTACAATACATTTGCTTGGGACCCACTTTGGTGGTGCGGTGTTTTTTTCCTCTTTTTCGAGATGTTTCAGGAGACCAGAAGTAGATACACATCAGAAGAGCAGCAGCATTTTGAATTGATTGTAAAAGAGAGAAGTGTGAGGCATTGGTCACACTGGAACCAGTTTGACTGGTTAACTCAGTTTAGGAACACTTTACTCCCTAAAGTGCAAAGCTCTATGACAGGCTCAGACAATCCTAGTTTGTTATCTAATGTAGGATGACCTCCTGATTATCGCTTATTAGGGATAAGGTCACACATTCCTGGGTGTATATCTAATGCAGGATGTCCTCCTGACTGCAGATTACCTGCTAAATGGCAGTGCTGATGTCACAGGTCACACCCAAAAAGTCAGTCAGCAATGCTGACCAAAGCCGTCGCCATTAGTGATTGACTCGCCAAGAGAAAGTAGCTTGGTGGCCATCTTCGAAGACAGGAAATGCCCACTTTCTATAAATCCATTTTCTCTGTAACCAAAGGATCCTCCACCCGCCGCCACTAAGAACCCTCCCCAAAAAATCAGAGGGCATGAGGATGTATAGGATATAAACGGTATAAGAACATTTGAAAGAGTAACAAAAGAACCTGTCAGAAGTGGGATTTGAACCCACACCTCCATACAGAGACCAGAACACCCACTGACATGGGAAGATATCAAGCTTGAGTCTGGCGCCTTAGACCACTCGGCCATCCTGACAACTTGGAGTCTTGTGCTCAGTAGAAGTGACTGATTGACTACGCACCCCTGGTCTGTGAGAGGCGGAAAGAGAGTTACTGAATACGATCATTGTATTGTATGTGAGTGATTGACTGGGTGCCTGTGAGAGAATGGGTAAATGTCCAGAAGGCTGAGTGAATGGTTTCATGGCAGGATGTCACTCAATAGCATTCTGAGTGCATACAGGTGAGTGATTCAGTGAGTGAGTGAATGGCAGAATGTATCTTTGAGTGAAATAGTGAGTCTCTGTGTTTTAATGCTTCATTTATGAAAGGATATCACAAAAAAAAACTCAGCCAAGGTCATCCCCAGATAGAGGTATACAGGTAAGTACAAGTAAGGGCATTCCAATGATAGGAAGTAGAAGCAGTGTGTACGTATATTTTTATTTCTATTGCGCCAACTGTTTATGCAGCGCTTAAAAAAATTACAACACAAGGATAATAAAGTACTAACAATGGAAATAAGAGCAACAAGAAATCGACAACGTGAGGCAAAGTGAGACCCTGTCATGACAAGCTTACACTTTGTCATTGGTGGGCAACAAACGGCCCTCAAGGGCTTCACCTGTGGCCCCCAACCTCTTTATTTACATTTATAAATAATTGAATGCAATACTCCTTGATAAAGTGTATGTTCACACGAAATGCGTAGGAGGGTGTTAACCTCCACTTTTAGATAGATTAAATAAAGAAGATTTTTTACAATACATTTGCTTGGGACCCACTTTGGTGGTGCGCTGTTTTTTTCCTCTTTTTCGAGATGTTTCAGGAGACCAGAAGTAGATACACATCAGAAGAGCAGCAGCATTTTGAATTGATTGTAAAAGAGAGAAGTGTGAGGCATTGGTCACACTGGAACCAGTTTGACTGGTTAACTCAGTTTAGGAACACTTTACTCCCTAAAGTGCAAAGCTCTATGACAGGCTCAGACAATCCTATTTTGTTATCTAATGTAGGATGACCTCCTGATTATCGCTTATTAGGGATAAGGTCACACATTCCTGGGTGTATATCTAATGCAGGATGTCCTCCTGACTGCAGATTACCTGCTAAATGGCAGTGCTGATGTCACAGGTCACACCCAAAAAGTCAGTCAGCAATGCTGACCAAAGCCGTCGCCATTAGTGATTGACTCGCCAAGAGAAAGTAGCTTGGTGGCCATCTTCGAAGACAGGAAATGCCCACTTTCTATAAATCCATTTTCTCTGTAACCAAAGGATCCTCCACCCGCCGCCACCACTAAGAACCCTCCCCAAAAAATCAGAGGGCATGAGGATGTATAGGATATAAACGGTATAAGAACATTTGAAAGAGTAACAAAAGAACATGTCAGAAGTGGGATTTGAACCCACGCCTCCATACAGAGACCAGAACACCCACTGACATGGGAAGATATCAAGCTTGAGTCTGGCGCCTTAGACCACTCGGCCATCCTGACAACTTGGAGTCTTGAGCTCAGTAGAAGTGACTGATTGACTACACACCCCTGGTCTGTGAGAGGCGGAAAGAGAGTTACTGAATACGATCATTGTATTGTATGTGAGTGATTGACTGGGTGCCTGTGAGAGAATGGGTAAATGTCCAGAAGGCTGAGTGAATGGTTTCATGGCAGGATGTCACTCAATAGCATTCTGAGTGCATACAGGTGAGTGATTCAGTGAGTGAGTGAATGGCAGAATGTATCTTTGAGTGAAATAGTGAGTCTCTGTGTTTTAATGCTTCATTTATGAAAGGATATCACAAAAAAAAACTCAGCCAAGGTCATCCCCAGATAGAGGTATACAGGTAAGTACAAGTAAGGGCATTCCAATGATAGGAAGTAGAAGCAGTGTGTACGTATATTTTTATTTCTATTGCGCCAACTGTTTATGCAGCGCTTAAAAAAATTACAACACAAGGATAATAAAGTACTAACAATGGAAATAAGAGCAACAAGAAATCGACAACGTGAGGCAAATGGAGACCCTGCCATGACAAGCTTACACTTTGTCATTGGTGGGCAACAAACGGCCCTCAAGGGCTTCACCTGTGGCCCCCAACCTCTTTATTTACATTTATAAATAATTGAATGCAATTCTCCTTGATAAAGTGTATGTTCACACGAAATGCGTAGGAGGGTGTTAACCTCCACTTTTAGATAGATTAAATAAAGAAGATTTTTTACAATACATTTGCTTGGGACCCACTTTGGTGGTGCGGTGTTTTTTTCCTCTTTTTCGAGATGTTTCAGGAGACCAGAAGTAGATACACATCAGAAGAGCAGCAGCATTTTGAATTGATTGTAAAAGAGAGAAGTGTGAGGCATTGGTCACACTGGAACCAGTTTGACTGGTTAACTCAGTTTAGGAACACTTTACTCCCTAAAGTGCAAAGCTCTATGACAGGCTCAGACAATCCTAGTTTGTTATCTAATGTAGGATGACCTCCTGATTATCGCTTATTAGGGATAAGGTCACACATTCCTGGGTGTATATCTAATGCAGGATGTCCTCCTGACTGCAGATTACCTGCTAAATGGCAGTGCTGATGTCACAGGTCACACCCAAAAAGTCAGTCAGCAATGCTGACCAAAGCCGTCGCCATTAGTGATTGACTCGCCAAGAGAAAGTAGCTTGGTGGCCATCTTCGAAGACAGGAAATGCCCACTTTCTATAAATCCATTTTCTCTGTAACCAAAGGATCCTCCACCCGCCGCCACCACTAAGAACCCTCCCCAAAAAATCAGAGGGCATGAGGATGTATAGGATATAAACGGTATAAGAACATTTGAAAGAGTAACAAAAGAACATGTCAGAAGTGGGATTTGAACCCACGCCTCCATACAGAGACCAGAACACCCACTGACATGGGAAGATATCAAGCTTGAGTCTGGCGCCTTAGACCACTCGGCCATCCTGACAACTTGGAGTCTTGTGCTCAGTAGAAGTGACTGATTGACTACACACCCCTGGTCTGTGAGAGGCGGAAAGAGAGTTACTGAATACGATCATTGTATTGTATGTGAGTGATTGACTGGGTGCCTGTGAGAGAATGGGTAAATGTCCAGAAGGCTGAGTGAATGGTTTCATGGCAGGATGTCACTCAATAGCATTCTGAGTGCATACAGGTGAGTGATTCAGTGAGTGAGTGAATGGCAGAATGTATCTTTGAGTGAAATAGTGAGTCTCTGTGTTTTAATGCTTCATTTATGAAAGGATATCACAAAAAAAAACTCAGCCAAGGTCATCCCCAGATAGAGGTATACAGGTAAGTACAAGTAAGGGCATTCCAATGATAGGAAGTAGAAGCAGTGTGTACGTATATTTTTATTTCTATTGCGCCAACTGTTTATGCAGCGCTTAAAAAAATTACAACACAAGGATAATAAAGTACTAACAATGGAAATAAGAGCAACAAGAAATCGACAACGTGAGGCAAATGGAGACCCTGCCATGACAAGCTTACACTTTGTCATTGGTGGGCAACAAACGGCCCTCAAGGGCTTCACCTGTGGCCCCCAACCTCTTTATTTACATTTATAAATAATTGAATGCAATTCTCCTTGATAAAGTGTATGTTCACACGAAATGCGTAGGAGGGTGTTAACCTCCACTTTTAGATAGATTAAATAAAGAAGATTTTTTACAATACATTTGCTTGGGACCCACTTTGGTGGTGCGGTGTTTTTTTCCTCTTTTTCGAGATGTTTCAGGAGACCAGAAGTAGATACACATCAGAAGAGCAGCAGCATTTTGAATTGATTGTAAAAGAGAGAAGTGTGAGGCATTGGTCACACTGGAACCAGTTTGACTGGTTAACTCAGTTTAGGAACACTTTACTCCCTAAAGTGCAAAGCTCTATGACAGGCTCAGACAATCCTAGTTTGTTATCTAATGTAGGATGACCTCCTGATTATCGCTTATTAGGGATAAGGTCACACATTCCTGGGTGTATATCTAATGCAGGATGTCCTCCTGACTGCAGATTACCTGCTAAATGGCAGTGCTGATGTCACAGGTCACACCCAAAAAGTCAGTCAGCAATGCTGACCAAAGCCGTCGCCATTAGTGATTGACTCGCCAAGAGAAAGTAGCTTGGTGGCCATCTTCGAAGACAGGAAATGCCCACTTTCTATAAATCCATTTTCTCTGTAACCAAAGGATCCTCCACCCGCCGCCACTAAGAACCCTCCCCAAAAAATCAGAGGGCATGAGGATGTATAGGATATAAACGGTATAAGAACATTTGAAAGAGTAACAAAAGAACCTGTCAGAAGTGGGATTTGAACCCACACCTCCATACAGAGACCAGAACACCCACTGACATGGGAAGATATCAAGCTTGAGTCTGGCGCCTTAGACCACTCGGCCATCCTGACAACTTGGAGTCTTGTGCTCAGTAGAAGTGACTGATTGACTACGCACCCCTGGTCTGTGAGAGGCGGAAAGAGAGTTACTGAATACGATCATTGTATTGTATGTGAGTGATTGACTGGGTGCCTGTGAGAGAATGGGTAAATGTCCAGAAGGCTGAGTGAATGGTTTCATGGCAGGATGTCACTCAATAGCATTCTGAGTGCATACAGGTGAGTGATTCAGTGATTCAGTGAGTGAGTGAAATAGTGAGTCTCTGTGTTTTAATGCTTCATTTATGAAAGGATATCACAAAAAAAAAAACTCACCCAAGGTCATCCCCAGATAGAGGTATACAGGTAAGTACAAGTAAGGGCATTCCAATGATAGGAAGTAGAAGCAGTGTGTACGTATATTTTTATTGCTATTGCGCCAACTGTTTATGCAGCGCTTAAAAAAATTACAACACAAGGATAATAAAGTACTAACAATGGAAATAAGAGCAACAAGAAATCGACAACATGAGGCAAAGGGAGACCCTGTCATGACAAGCTTACACTTTGTCATTGGTGGGCAACAAACGGCCCTCAAGGGCTTCACCTGTGGCCCCCAACCTCTTTATTTACATTTATAAATAATTGAATGCAATACTCCTTGATAAAGTGTATGTTCACACGAAACGCGTAGGAGGGTGTTAACCTCCACTTTTAGATAGATTAAATAAAGAAGATTTTTTATAATACATTTGCTTGGGACCCACTTTGGCGGTGCGCTGTTTTTTTTCTCTTTTTCGAGATGTTTCAGGAGACCAGAAGTAGATACACATCAGAAGAGCAGCAGCATTTTGAATTGATTGTAAAAGAGAGAAGTGTGAGGCATTGGTCACACTGGAACCAGTTTGACTGGTTAACTCAGTTTAGGAACACTTTACTCCCTAAAGTGCAAAGCTCTATGACAGGCTCAGACAATCCTATTTTGGTATCTAATGTAGGATGACCTCCTGACTATCGCTTATTAGGGATAAGGTCACACAGTCCTGGGTGTATATCTAATGCAGGATGTCCTCCTGACTGCAGATTACCTGCTAAATGGCAGTGCTGATGTCACAGGTCACACCCAAAAAGTCAGTCAACAATGCTGACCAAAGCCGTCGCCATTAGTGATTGACTCGCCAAGAGAAAGTAGCTTGGTGGCCATCTTCGAAGACAGGAAATGCCCACTTTCTATAAATCCATTTTCTCTGTAACCAAAGGATCCTCCACCCGCCGCCACCACTAAGAACCCTCCCCAAAAAATCAGAGGGCATGAGGATGTATAGGATATAAACGGTATAAGAACATTTGAAAGAGTAACAAAAGAACATGTCAGAAGTGGGATTTGAACCCACGCCTCCATACAGAGACCAGAACACCCACTGACATGGGAAGATATCAAGCTTGAGTCTGGCGCCTTAGACCACTCGGCCATCCTGACAACTTGGAGTCTTGTGCTCAGTAGAAGTGACTGATTGACTACACACCCCTGGTCTGTGAGAGGCGGAAAGAGAGTTACTGAATACGATCATTGTATTGTATGTGAGTGATTGACTGGGTGCCTGTGAGAGAATGGGTAAATGTCCAGAAGGCTGAGTGAATGGTTTCATGGCAGGATGTCACTCAATAGCATTCTGAGTGCATACAGGTGAGTGATTCAGTGAGTGAGTGAATGGCAGAATGTATCTTTGAGTGAAATAGTGAGTCTCTGTGTTTTAATGCTTCATTTATGAAAGGATATCACAAAAAAAAACTCAGCCAAGGTCATCCCCAGATAGAGGTATACAGGTAAGTACAAGTAAGGGCATTCCAATGATAGGAAGTAGAAGCAGTGTGTACGTATATTTTTATTTCTATTGCGCCAACTGTTTATGCAGCGCTTAAAAAAATTACAACACAAGGATAATAAAGTACTAACAATGGAAATAAGAGCAACAAGAAATCGACAACGTGAGGCAAATGGAGACCCTGCCATGACAAGCTTACACTTTGTCATTGGTGGGCAACAAACGGCCCTCAAGGGCTTCACCTGTGGCCCCCAACCTCTTTATTTACATTTATAAATAATTGAATGCAATTCTCCTTGATAAAGTGTATGTTCACACGAAATGCGTAGGAGGGTGTTAACCTCCACTTTTAGATAGATTAAATAAAGAAGATTTTTTACAATACATTTGCTTGGGACCCACTTTGGTGGTGCGCTGTTTTTTTCCTCTTTTTCGAGATGTTTCAGGAGACCAGAAGTAGATACACATCAGAAGAGCAGCAGCATTTTGAATTGATTGTAAAAGAGAGAAGTGTGAGGCATTGGTCACACTGGAACCAGTTTGACTGGTTAACTCAGTTTAGGAACACTTTACTCCCTAAAGTGCAAAGCTCTATGACAGGCTCAGACAATCCTAGTTTGTTATCTAATGTAGGATGACCTCCTGATTATCGCTTATTAGGGATAAGGTCACACATTCCTGGGTGTATATCTAATGCAGGATGTCCTCCTGACTGCAGATTACCTGCTAAATGGCAGTGCTGATGTCACAGGTCACACCCAAAAAGTCAGTCAGCAATGCTGACCAAAGCCGTCGCCATTAGTGATTGACTCGCCAAGAGAAAGTAGCTTGGTGGCCATCTTCGAAGACAGGAAATGCCCACTTTCTATAAATCCATTTTCTCTGTAACCAAAGGATCCTCCACCCGCCGCCACTAAGAACCCTCCCCAAAAAATCAGAGGGCATGAGGATGTATAGGATATAAACGGTATAAGAACATTTGAAAGAGTAACAAAAGAACCTGTCAGAAGTGGGATTTGAACCCACGCCTCCATACAGAGACCAGAACACCCACTGACATGGGAAGATATCAAGCTTGAGTCTGGCGCCTTAGACCACTCGGCCATCCTGACAACTTGGAGTCTTGTGCTCAGTAGAAGTGACTGATTGACTACGCACCCCTGGTCTGTGAGAGGCGGAAAGAGAGTTACTGAATACGATCATTGTATTGTATGTGAGTGATTGACTGGGTGCCTGTGAGAGAATGGGTAAATGTCCAGAAGGCTGAGTGAATGGTTTCATGGCAGGATGTCACTCAATAGCATTCTGAGTGCATACAGGTGAGTGATTCAGTGATTCAGTGAGTGAGTGAAATAGTGAGTCTCTGTGTTTTAATGCTTCATTTATGAAAGGATATCACAAAAAAAAAAACTCACCCAAGGTCATCCCCAGATAGAGGTATACAGGTAAGTACAAGTAAGGGCATTCCAATGATAGGAAGTAGAAGCAGTGTGTACGTATATTTTTATTGCTATTGCGCCAACTGTTTATGCAGCGCTTAAAAAAATTACAACACAAGGATAATAAAGTACTAACAATGGAAATAAGAGCAACAAGAAATCGACAACGTGAGGCAAAGGGAGACCCTGTCATGACAAGCTTACACTTTGTCATTGGTGGGCAACAAACGGCCCTCAAGGGCTTCACCTGTGGCCCCCAACCTCTTTATTTACATTTATAAATAATTGAATGCAATACTCCTTGATAAAGTGTATGTTCACACGAAACGCGTAGGAGGGTGTTAACCTCCACTTTTAGATAGATTAAATAAAGAAGATTTTTTATAATACATTTGCTTGGGACCCACTTTGGCGGTGCGCTGTTTTTTTTCTCTTTTTCGAGATGTTTCAGGAGACCAGAAGTAGATACACATCAGAAGAGCAGCAGCATTTTGAATTGATTGTAAAAGAGAGAAGTGTGAGGCATTGGTCACACTGGAACCAGTTTGACTGGTTAACTCAGTTTAGGAACACTTTACTCCCTAAAGTGCAAAGCTCTATGACAGGCTCAGACAATCCTATTTTGGTATCTAATGTAGGATGACCTCCTGACTATCGCTTATTAGGGATAAGGTCACACAGTCCTGGGTGTATATCTAATGCAGGATGTCCTCCTGACTGCAGATTACCTGCTAAATGGCAGTGCTGATGTCACAGGTCACACCCAAAAAGTCAGTCAACAATGCTGACCAAAGCCGTTGCCATTAGTGATTGACTCGCCAAGAGAAAGTAGCTTGGTGGCCATCTTCGAAGACAAGAAATGCCCACTTTCTATAAATCCATTTTCTCTGTAACCAAAGGATCCTCCACCCGCCGCCACTAAGAACCCTCCCCAAAAAATCAGAGGGCATGAGGATGTATAGGATATAAACGGTATAAGAACATTTGAAAGAGTAACAAAAGAACCTGTCAGAAGTGGGATTTGAACCCACGCCTCCATACAGAGACCAGAACACCCACTGACATGGGAAGATATCAAGCTTGAGTCTGGCGCCTTAGACCACTCGGCCATCCTGACAACTTGGAGTCTTGTGCTCAGTAGAAGTGACTGATTGACTACGCACCCCTGGTCTGTGAGAGGCGGAAAGAGAGTTACTGAATACGATCATTGTATTGTATGTGAGTGATTGACTGGGTGCCTGTGAGAGAATGGGTAAATGTCCAGAAGGCTGAGTGAATGGTTTCATGGCAGGATGTCACTCAATAGCATTCTGAGTGCATACAGGTGAGTGATTCAGTGATTCAGTGAGTGAGTGAAATAGTGAGTCTCTGTGTTTTAATGCTTCATTTATGAAAGGATATCACAAAAAAAAAAACTCAGCCAAGGTCATCCCCAGATAGAGGTATACAGGTAAGTACAAGTAAGGGCATTCCAATGATAGGAAGTAGAAGCAGTGTGTACGTATATTTTTATTTCTATTGCGCCAACTGTTTATGCAGCGCTTAAAAAAATTACAACACAAGGATAATAAAGTACTAACAATGGAAATAAGAGCAACAAGAAATCGACAACGTGAGGCAAATGGAGACCCTGCCATGACAAGCTTACACTTTGTCATTGGTGGGCAACAAACGGCCCTCAAGGGCTTCACCTGTGGCCCCCAACCTCTTTATTTACATTTATAAATAATTGAATGCAATTCTCCTTGATAAAGTGTATGTTCACACGAAATGCGTAGGAGGGTGTTAACCTCCACTTTTAGATAGATTAAATAAAGAAGATTTTTTACAATACATTTGCTTGGGACCCACTTTGGCGGTGCGCTGTTTTTTTCCTCTTTTTCGAGATGTTTCAGGAGACCAGAAGTAGATACACATCAGAAGAGCAGCAGCATTTTGAATTGATTGTAAAAGAGAGAAGTGTGAGGCATTGGTCACACTGGAACCAGTTTGACTGGTTAACTCAGTTTAGGAACACTTTACTCCCTAAAGTGCAAAGCTCTATGACAGGCTCAGACAATCCTAGTTTGTTATCTAATGTAGGATGACCTCCTGATTATCGCTTATTAGGGATAAGGTCACACATTCCTGGGTGTATATCTAATGCAGGATGTCCTCCTGACTGCAGATTACCTGCTAAATGGCAGTGCTGATGTCACAGGTCACACCCAAAAAGTCAGTCAGCAATGCTGACCAAAGCCGTCGCCATTAGTGATTGACTCGCCAAGAGAAAGTAGCTTGGTGGCCATCTTCGAAGACAGGAAATGCCCACTTTCTATAAATCCATTTTCTCTGTAACCAAAGGATCCTCCACCCGCCGCCACTAAGAACCCTCCCCAAAAAATCAGAGGGCATGAGGATGTATAGGATATAAACGGTATAAGAACATTTGAAAGAGTAACAAAAGAACCTGTCAGAAGTGGGATTTGAACCCACGCCTCCATACAGAGACCAGAACACCCACTGACATGGGAAGATATCAAGCTTGAGTCTGGCGCCTTAGACCACTCGGCCATCCTGACAACTTGGAGTCTTGTGCTCAGTAGAAGTGACTGATTGACTACGCACCCCTGGTCTGTGAGAGGCGGAAAGAGAGTTACTGAATACGATCATTGTATTGTATGTGAGTGATTGACTGGGTGCCTGTGAGAGAATGGGTAAATGTCCAGAAGGCTGAGTGAATGGTTTCATGGCAGGATGTCACTCAATAGCATTCTGAGTGCATACAGGTGAGTGATTCAGTGATTCAGTGAGTGAGTGAAATAGTGAGTCTCTGTGTTTTAATGCTTCATTTATGAAAGGATATCACAAAAAAAAAAACTCACCCAAGGTCATCCCCAGATAGAGGTATACAGGTAAGTACAAGTAAGGGCATTCCAATGATAGGAAGTAGAAGCAGTGTGTACGTATATTTTTATTGCTATTGCGCCAACTGTTTATGCAGCGCTTAAAAAAATTACAACACAAGGATAATAAAGTACTAACAATGGAAATAAGAGCAACAAGAAATCGACAACGTGAGGCAAAGGGAGACCCTGTCATGACAAGCTTACACTTTGTCATTGGTGGGCAACAAACGGCCCTCAAGGGCTTCACCTGTGGCCCCCAACCTCTTTATTTACATTTATAAATAATTGAATGCAATACTCCTTGATAAAGTGTATGTTCACACGAAACGCGTAGGAGGGTGTTAACCTCCACTTTTAGATAGATTAAATAAAGAAGATTTTTTATAATACATTTGCTTGGGACCCACTTTGGCGGTGCGCTGTTTTTTTTCTCTTTTTCGAGATGTTTCAGGAGACCAGAAGTAGATACACATCAGAAGAGCAGCAGCATTTTGAATTGATTGTAAAAGAGAGAAGTGTGAGGCATTGGTCACACTGGAACCAGTTTGACTGGTTAACTCAGTTTAGGAACACTTTACTCCCTAAAGTGCAAAGCTCTATGACAGGCTCAGACAATCCTATTTTGGTATCTAATGTAGGATGACCTCCTGACTATCGCTTATTAGGGATAAGGTCACACAGTCCTGGGTGTATATCTAATGCAGGATGTCCTCCTGACTGCAGATTACCTGCTAAATGGCAGTGCTGATGTCACAGGTCACACCCAAAAAGTCAGTCAACAATGCTGACCAAAGCCGTCGCCATTAGTGATTGACTCGCCAAGAGAAAGTAGCTTGGTGGCCATCTTCGAAGACAGGAAATGCCCACTTTCTATAAATCCATTTTCTCTGTAACCAAAGGATCCTCCACCCGCCGCCACCACTAAGAACCCTCCCCAAAAAATCAGAGGGCATGAGGATGTATAGGATATAAACGGTATAAGAACATTTGAAAGAGTAACAAAAGAACATGTCAGAAGTGGGATTTGAACCCACGCCTCCATACAGAGACCAGAACACCCACTGACATGGGAAGATATCAAGCTTGAGTCTGGCGCCTTAGACCACTCGGCCATCCTGACAACTTGGAGTCTTGTGCTCAGTAGAAGTGACTGATTGACCACACACCCCTGGTCTGTGAGAGGCGGAAAGAGAGTTACTGAATACGATCATTGTATTGTATGTGAGTGATTGACTGGGTGCCTGTGAGAGAATGGGTAAATGTCCAGAAGGCTGAGTGAATGGTTTCATGGCAGGATGTCACTCAATAGCATTCTGAGTGCATACAGGTGAGTGATTCAGTGAGTGAGTGAATGGCAGAATGTATCTTTGAGTGAAATAGTGAGTCTCTGTGTTTTAATGCTTCATTTATGAAAGGATATCACAAAAAAAAACTCAGCCAAGGTCATCCCCAGATAGAGGTATACAGGTAAGTACAAGTAAGGGCATTCCAATGATAGGAAGTAGAAGCAGTGTGTACGTATATTTTTATTTCTATTGCGCCAACTGTTTATGCAGCGCTTAAAAAAATTACAACACAAGGATAATAAAGTACTAACAATGGAAATAAGAGCAACAAGAAATCGACAACGTGAGGCAAATGGAGACCCTGCCATGACAAGCTTACACTTTGTCATTGGTGGGCAACAAACGGCCCTCAAGGGCTTCACCTGTGGCCCCCAACCTCTTTATTTACATTTATAAATAATTGAATGCAATTCTCCTTGATAAAGTGTATGTTCACACGAAATGCGTAGGAGGGTGTTAACCTCCACTTTTAGATAGATTAAATAAAGAAGATTTTTTACAATACATTTGCTTGGGACCCACTTTGGCGGTGCGCTGTTTTTTTCCTCTTTTTCGAGATGTTTCAGGAGACCAGAAGTAGATACACATCAGAAGAGCAGCAGCATTTTGAATTGATTGTAAAAGAGAGAAGTGTGAGGCATTGGTCACACTGGAACCAGTTTGACTGGTTAACTCAGTTTAGGAACACTTTACTCCCTAAAGTGCAAAGCTCTATGACAGGCTCAGACAATCCTAGTTTGTTATCTAATGTAGGATGACCTCCTGATTATCGCTTATTAGGGATAAGGTCACACATTCCTGGGTGTATATCTAATGCAGGATGTCCTCCTGACTGCAGATTACCTGCTAAATGGCAGTGCTGATGTCACAGGTCACACCCAAAAAGTCAGTCAGCAATGCTGACCAAAGCCGTCGCCATTAGTGATTGACTCGCCAAGAGAAAGTAGCTTGGTGGCCATCTTCGAAGACAGGAAATGCCCACTTTCTATAAATCCATTTTCTCTGTAACCAAAGGATCCTCCACCCGCCGCCACTAAGAACCCTCCCCAAAAAATCAGAGGGCATGAGGATGTATAGGATATAAACGGTATAAGAACATTTGAAAGAGTAACAAAAGAACCTGTCAGAAGTGGGATTTGAACCCACGCCTCCATACAGAGACCAGAACACCCACTGACATGGGAAGATATCAAGCTTGAGTCTGGCACCTTAGACCACTCGGCCATCCTGACAACTTGGAGTCTTGTGCTCAGTAGAAGTGACTGATTGACTACGCACCCCTGGTCTGTGAGAGGCGGAAAGAGAGTTACTGAATACGATCATTGTATTGTATGTGAGTGATTGACTGGGTGCCTGTGAGAGAATGGGTAAATGTCCAGAAGGCTGAGTGAATGGTTTCATGGCAGGATGTCACTCAATAGCATTCTGAGTGCATACAGGTGAGTGATTCAGTGATTCAGTGAGTGAGTGAAATAGTGAGTCTCTGTGTTTTAATGCTTCATTTATGAAAGGATATCACAAAAAAAAAAACTCACCCAAGGTCATCCCCAGATAGAGGTATACAGGTAAGTACAAGTAAGGGCATTCCAATGATAGGAAGTAGAAGCAGTGTGTACGTATATTTTTATTGCTATTGCGCCAACTGTTTATGCAGCGCTTAAAAAAATTACAACACAAGGATAATAAAGTACTAACAATGGAAATAAGAGCAACAAGAAATCGACAACGTGAGGCAAAGGGAGACCCTGTCATGACAAGCTTACACTTTGTCATTGGTGGGCAACAAACGGCCCTCAAGGGCTTCACCTGTGGCCCCCAACCTCTTTATTTACATTTATAAATAATTGAATGCAATACTCCTTGATAAAGTGTATGTTCACACGAAACGCGTAGGAGGGTGTTAACCTCCACTTTTAGATAGATTAAATAAAGAAGATTTTTTATAATACATTTGCTTGGGACCCACTTTGGCGGTGCGCTGTTTTTTTTCTCTTTTTCGAGATGTTTCAGGAGACCAGAAGTAGATACACATCAGAAGAGCAGCAGCATTTTGAATTGATTGTAAAAGAGAGAAGTGTGAGGCATTGGTCACACTGGAACCAGTTTGACTGGTTAACTCAGTTTAGGAACACTTTACTCCCTAAAGTGCAAAGCTCTATGACAGGCTCAGACAATCCTATTTTGGTATCTAATGTAGGATGACCTCCTGACTATCGCTTATTAGGGATAAGGTCACACAGTCCTGGGTGTATATCTAATGCAGGATGTCCTCCTGACTGCAGATTACCTGCTAAATGGCAGTGCTGATGTCACAGGTCACACCCAAAAAGTCAGTCAACAATGCTGACCAAAGCCGTCGCCATTAGTGATTGACTCGCCAAGAGAAAGTAGCTTGGTGGCCATCTTCGAAGACAGGAAATGCCCACTTTCTATAAATCCATTTTCTCTGTAACCAAAGGATCCTCCACCCGCCGCCACCACTAAGAACCCTCCCCAAAAAATCAGAGGGCATGAGGATGTATAGGATATAAACGGTATAAGAACATTTGAAAGAGTAACAAAAGAACATGTCAGAAGTGGGATTTGAACCCACGCCTCCATACAGAGACCAGAACACCCACTGACATGGGAAGATATCAAGCTTGAGTCTGGCGCCTTAGACCACTCGGCCATCCTGACAACTTGGAGTCTTGTGCTCAGTAGAAGTGACTGATTGACCACACACCCCTGGTCTGTGAGAGGCGGAAAGAGAGTTACTGAATACGATCATTGTATTGTATGTGAGTGATTGACTGGGTGCCTGTGAGAGAATGGGTAAATGTCCAGAAGGCTGAGTGAATGGTTTCATGGCAGGATGTCACTCAATAGCATTCTGAGTGCATACAGGTGAGTGATTCAGTGAGTGAGTGAATGGCAGAATGTATCTTTGAGTGAAATAGTGAGTCTCTGTGTTTTAATGCTTCATTTATGAAAGGATATCACAAAAAAAAACTCAGCCAAGGTCATCCCCAGATAGAGGTATACAGGTAAGTACAAGTAAGGGCATTCCAATGATAGGAAGTAGAAGCAGTGTGTACGTATATTTTTATTTCTATTGCGCCAACTGTTTATGCAGCGCTTAAAAAAATTACAACACAAGGATAATAAAGTACTAACAATGGAAATAAGAGCAACAAGAAATCGACAACGTGAGGCAAATGGAGACCCTGCCATGACAAGCTTACACTTTGTCATTGGTGGGCAACAAACGGCCCTCAAGGGCTTCACCTGTGGCCCCCAACCTCTTTATTTACATTTATAAATAATTGAATGCAATTCTCCTTGATAAAGTGTATGTTCACACGAAATGCGTAGGAGGGTGTTAACCTCCACTTTTAGATAGATTAAATAAAGAAGATTTTTTACAATACATTTGCTTGGGACCCACTTTGGCGGTGCGCTGTTTTTTTCCTCTTTTTCGAGATGTTTCAGGAGACCAGAAGTAGATACACATCAGAAGAGCAGCAGCATTTTGAATTGATTGTAAAAGAGAGAAGTGTGAGGCATTGGTCACACTGGAACCAGTTTGACTGGTTAACTCAGTTTAGGAACACTTTACTCCCTAAAGTGCAAAGCTCTATGACAGGCTCAGACAATCCTAGTTTGTTATCTAATGTAGGATGACCTCCTGATTATCGCTTATTAGGGATAAGGTCACACATTCCTGGGTGTATATCTAATGCAGGATGTCCTCCTGACTGCAGATTACCTGCTAAATGGCAGTGCTGATGTCACAGGTCACACCCAAAAAGTCAGTCAGCAATGCTGACCAAAGCCGTCGCCATTAGTGATTGACTCGCCAAGAGAAAGTAGCTTGGTGGCCATCTTCGAAGACAGGAAATGCCCACTTTCTATAAATCCATTTTCTCTGTAACCAAAGGATCCTCCACCCGCCGCCACTAAGAACCCTCCCCAAAAAATCAGAGGGCATGAGGATGTATAGGATATAAACGGTATAAGAACATTTGAAAGAGTAACAAAAGAACCTGTCAGAAGTGGGATTTGAACCCACGCCTCCATACAGAGACCAGAACACCCACTGACATGGGAAGATATCAAGCTTGAGTCTGGCACCTTAGACCACTCGGCCATCCTGACAACTTGGAGTCTTGTGCTCAGTAGAAGTGACTGATTGACTACGCACCCCTGGTCTGTGAGAGGCGGAAAGAGAGTTACTGAATACGATCATTGTATTGTATGTGAGTGATTGACTGGGTGCCTGTGAGAGAATGGGTAAATGTCCAGAAGGCTGAGTGAATGGTTTCATGGCAGGATGTCACTCAATAGCATTCTGAGTGCATACAGGTGAGTGATTCAGTGATTCAGTGAGTGAGTGAAATAGTGAGTCTCTGTGTTTTAATGCTTCATTTATGAAAGGATATCACAAAAAAAAAAACTCACCCAAGGTCATCCCCAGATAGAGGTATACAGGTAAGTACAAGTAAGGGCATTCCAATGATAGGAAGTAGAAGCAGTGTGTACGTATATTTTTATTGCTATTGCGCCAACTGTTTATGCAGCGCTTAAAAAAATTACAACACAAGGATAATAAAGTACTAACAATGGAAATAAGAGCAACAAGAAATCGACAACGTGAGGCAAAGGGAGACCCTGTCATGACAAGCTTACACTTTGTCATTGGTGGGCAACAAACGGCCCTCAAGGGCTTCACCTGTGGCCCCCAACCTCTTTATTTACATTTATAAATAATTGAATGCAATACTCCTTGATAAAGTGTATGTTCACACGAAACGCGTAGGAGGGTGTTAACCTCCACTTTTAGATAGATTAAATAAAGAAGATTTTTTATAATACATTTGCTTGGGACCCACTTTGGCGGTGCGCTGTTTTTTTTCTCTTTTTCGAGATGTTTCAGGAGACCAGAAGTAGATACACATCAGAAGAGCAGCAGCATTTTGAATTGATTGTAAAAGAGAGAAGTGTGAGGCATTGGTCACACTGGAACCAGTTTGACTGGTTAACTCAGTTTAGGAACACTTTACTCCCTAAAGTGCAAAGCTCTATGACAGGCTCAGACAATCCTATTTTGGTATCTAATGTAGGATGACCTCCTGACTATCGCTTATTAGGGATAAGGTCACACAGTCCTGGGTGTATATCTAATGCAGGATGTCCTCCTGACTGCAGATTACCTGCTAAATGGCAGTGCTGATGTCACAGGTCACACCCAAAAAGTCAGTCAACAATGCTGACCAAAGCCGTCGCCATTAGTGATTGACTCGCCAAGAGAAAGTAGCTTGGTGGCCATCTTCGAAGACAGGAAATGCCCACTTTCTATAAATCCATTTTCTCTGTAACCAAAGGATCCTCCACCCGCCGCCACCACTAAGAACCCTCCCCAAAAAATCAGAGGGCATGAGGATGTATAGGATATAAACGGTATAAGAACATTTGAAAGAGTAACAAAAGAACATGTCAGAAGTGGGATTTGAACCCACGCCTCCATACAGAGACCAGAACACCCACTGACATGGGAAGATATCAAGCTTGAGTCTGGCGCCTTAGACCACTCGGCCATCCTGACAACTTGGAGTCTTGTGCTCAGTAGAAGTGACTGATTGACCACACACCCCTGGTCTGTGAGAGGCGGAAAGAGAGTTACTGAATACGATCATTGTATTGTATGTGAGTGATTGACTGGGTGCCTGTGAGAGAATGGGTAAATGTCCAGAAGGCTGAGTGAATGGTTTCATGGCAGGATGTCACTCAATAGCATTCTGAGTGCATACAGGTGAGTGATTCAGTGAGTGAGTGAATGGCAGAATGTATCTTTGAGTGAAATAGTGAGTCTCTGTGTTTTAATGCTTCATTTATGAAAGGATATCACAAAAAAAAACTCAGCCAAGGTCATCCCCAGATAGAGGTATACAGGTAAGTACAAGTAAGGGCATTCCAATGATAGGAAGTAGAAGCAGTGTGTACGTATATTTTTATTTCTATTGCGCCAACTGTTTATGCAGCGCTTAAAAAAATTACAACACAAGGATAATAAAGTACTAACAATGGAAATAAGAGCAACAAGAAATCGACAACGTGAGGCAAATGGAGACCCTGCCATGACAAGCTTACACTTTGTCATTGGTGGGCAACAAACGGCCCTCAAGGGCTTCACCTGTGGCCCCCAACCTCTTTATTTACATTTATAAATAATTGAATGCAATTCTCCTTGATAAAGTGTATGTTCACACGAAATGCGTAGGAGGGTGTTAACCTCCACTTTTAGATAGATTAAATAAAGAAGATTTTTTACAATACATTTGCTTGGGACCCACTTTGGTGGTGCGCTGTTTTTTTCCTCTTTTTCGAGATGTTTCAGGAGACCAGAAGTAGATACACATCAGAAGAGCAGCAGCATTTTGAATTGATTGTAAAAGAGAGAAGTGTGAGGCATTGGTCACACTGGAACCAGTTTGACTGGTTAACTCAGTTTAGGAACACTTTACTCCCTAAAGTGCAAAGCTCTATGACAGGCTCAGACAATCCTAGTTTGTTATCTAATGTAGGATGACCTCCTGATTATCGCTTATTAGGGATAAGGTCACACATTCCTGGGTGTATATCTAATGCAGGATGTCCTCCTGACTGCAGATTACCTGCTAAATGGCAGTGCTGATGTCACAGGTCACACCCAAAAAGTCAGTCAGCAATGCTGACCAAAGCCGTCGCCATTAGTGATTGACTCGCCAAGAGAAAGTAGCTTGGTGGCCATCTTCGAAGACAGGAAATGCCCACTTTCTATAAATCCATTTTCTCTGTAACCAAAGGATCCTCCACCCGCCGCCACTAAGAACCCTCCCCAAAAAATCAGAGGGCATGAGGATGTATAGGATATAAACGGTATAAGAACATTTGAAAGAGTAACAAAAGAACCTGTCAGAAGTGGGATTTGAACCCACGCCTCCATACAGAGACCAGAACACCCACTGACATGGGAAGATATCAAGCTTGAGTCTGGCGCCTTAGACCACTCGGCCATCTTGACAACTTGGAGTCTTGTGCTCAGTAGAAGTGACTGATTGACTACGCACCCCTGGTCTGTGAGAGGCGGAAAGAGAGTTACTGAATACGATCATTGTATTGTATGTGAGTGATTGACTGGGTGCCTGTGAGAGAATGGGTAAATGTCCAGAAGGCTGAGTGAATGGTTTCATGGCAGGATGTCACTCAATAGCATTCTGAGTGCATACAGGTGAGTGATTCAGTGATTCAGTGAGTGAGTGAAATAGTGAGTCTCTGTGTTTTAATGCTTCATTTATGAAAGGATATCACAAAAAAAAAAACTCACCCAAGGTCATCCCCAGATAGAGGTATACAGGTAAGTACAAGTAAGGGCATTCCAATGATAGGAAGTAGAAGCAGTGTGTACGTATATTTTTATTGCTATTGCGCCAACTGTTTATGCAGCGCTTAAAAAAATTACAACACAAGGATAATAAAGTACTAACAATGGAAATAAGAGCAACAAGAAATCGACAACGTGAGGCAAAGGGAGACCCTGTCATGACAAGCTTACACTTTGTCATTGGTGGGCAACAAACGGCCCTCAAGGGCTTCACCTGTGGCCCCCAACCTCTTTATTTACATTTATAAATAATTGAATGCAATACTCCTTGATAAAGTGTATGTTCACACGAAACGCGTAGGAGGGTGTTAACCTCCACTTTTAGATAGATTAAATAAAGAAGATTTTTTATAATACATTTGCTTGGGACCCACTTTGGCGGTGCGCTGTTTTTTTTCTCTTTTTCGAGATGTTTCAGGAGACCAGAAGTAGATACACATCAGAAGAGCAGCAGCATTTTGAATTGATTGTAAAAGAGAGAAGTGTGAGGCATTGGTCACACTGGAACCAGTTTGACTGGTTAACTCAGTTTAGGAACACTTTACTCCCTAAAGTGCAAAGCTCTATGACAGGCTCAGACAATCCTATTTTGGTATCTAATGTAGGATGACCTCCTGACTATCGCTTATTAGGGATAAGGTCACACAGTCCTGGGTGTATATCTAATGCAGGATGTCCTCCTGACTGCAGATTACCTGCTAAATGGCAGTGCTGATGTCACAGGTCACACCCAAAAAGTCAGTCAACAATGCTGACCAAAGCCGTTGCCATTAGTGATTGACTCGCCAAGAGAAAGTAGCTTGGTGGCCATCTTCGAAGACAAGAAATGCCCACTTTCTATAAATCCATTTTCTCTGTAACCAAAGGATCCTCCACCCGCCGCCACTAAGAACCCTCCCCAAAAAATCAGAGGGCATGAGGATGTATAGGATATAAACGGTATAAGAACATTTGAAAGAGTAACAAAAGAACCTGTCAGAAGTGGGATTTGAACCCACACCTCCTTACAGAGACCAGAACACCCACTGACATGGGAAGATATCAAGCTTGAGTCTGGCGCCTTAGACCACTCGGCCATCCTGACAACTTGGAGTCTTGTGCTCAGTAGAAGTGACTGATTGACTACGCACCCCTGGTCTGTGAGAGGCGGAAAGAGAGTTACTGAATACGATCATTGTATTGTATGTGAGTGATTGACTGGGTGCCTGTGAGAGAATGGGTAAATGTCCAGAAGGCTGAGTGAATGGTTTCATGGCAGGATGTCACTCAATAGCATTCTGAGTGCATACAGGTGAGTGATTCAGTGATTCAGTGAGTGAGTGAAATAGTGAGTCTCTGTGTTTTAATGCTTCATTTATGAAAGGATATCACAAAAAAAAAAACTCAGCCAAGGTCATCCCCAGATAGAGGTATACAGGTAAGTACAAGTAAGGGCATTCCAATGATAGGAAGTAGAAGCAGTGTGTACGTATATTTTTATTTCTATTGCGCCAACTGTTTATGCAGCGCTTAAAAAAATTACAACACAAGGATAATAAAGTACTAACAATGGAAATAAGAGCAACAAGAAATCGACAACGTGAGGCAAAGTGAGACCCTGTCATGACAAGCTTACACTTTGTCATTGGTGGGCAACAAACGGCCCTCAAGGGCTTCACCTGTGGCCCCCAACCTCTTTATTTACATTTATAAATAATTGAATGCAATACTCCTTGATAAAGTGTATGTTCACACGAAATGCGTAGGAGGGTGTTAACCTCCACTTTTAGATAGATTAAATAAAGAAGATTTTTTACAATACATTTGCTTGGGACCCACTTTGGTGGTGCGCTGTTTTTTTCCTCTTTTTCGAGATGTTTCAGGAGACCAGAAGTAGATACACATCAGAAGAGCAGCAGCATTTTGAATTGATTGTAAAAGAGAGAAGTGTGAGGCATTGGTCACACTGGAACCAGTTTGACTGGTTAACTCAGTTTAGGAACACTTTACTCCCTAAAGTGCAAAGCTCTATGACAGGCTCAGACAATCCTATTTTGTTATCTAATGTAGGATGACCTCCTGATTATCGCTTATTAGGGATAAGGTCACACATTCCTGGGTGTATATCAAATGCAGGATGTCCTCCTGACTGCAGATTACCTGCTAAATGGCAGTGCTGATGTCACAGGTCACACCCAAAAAGTCAGTCAGCAATGCTGACCAAAGCCGTCACCATTAGTGATTGACTCGCCAAGAGAAAGTAGCTTGGTGGCCATCTTCGAAGACAGGAAATGCCCACTTTCTATAAATCCATTTTCTCTGTAACCAAAGGATCCTCCACCCGCCGCCACCACTAAGAACCCTCCCCAAAAAATCAGAGGGCATGAGGATGTATAGGATATAAACGGTATAAGAACATTTGAAAGAGTAACAAAAGAACATGTCAGAAGTGGGATTTGAACCCACGCCTCCATACAGAGACCAGAACACCCACTGACATGGGAAGATATCAAGCTTGAGTCTGGCGCCTTAGACCACTCGGCCATCCTGACAACTTGGAGTCTTGTGCTCAGTAGAAGTGACTGATTGACTACACACCCCTGGTCTGTGAGAGGCGGAAAGAGAGTTACTGAATACGATCATTGTATTGTATGTGAGTGATTGACTGGGTGCCTGTGAGAGAATGGGTAAATGTCCAGAAGGCTGAGTGAATGGTTTCAAGGCAGGATGTCACTCAATAGCATTCTGAGTGCATACAGGTGAGTGATTCAGTGAGTGAGTGAATGGCAGAATGTATCTTTGAGTGAAATAGTGAGTCTCTGTGTTTTAATGCTTCATTTATGAAAGGATATCACAAAAAAAAACTCAGCCAAGGTCATCCCCAGATAGAGGTATACAGGTAAGTACAAGTAAGGGCATTCCAATGATAGGAAGTAGAAGCAGTGTGTACGTATATTTTTATTTCTATTGCGCCAACTGTTTATGCAGCGCTTAAAAAAATTACAACACAAGGATAATAAAGTACTAAAAATGGAAATAAGAGCAACAAGAAATCGACAACGTGAGGCAAAGGGAGACCCTGTCATGACAAGCTTACACTTTGTCATTGGTGGGCAACAAACGGCCCTCAAGGGCTTCACCTGTGGCCCCCAACCTCTTTATTTACATTTATAAATAATTGAATGCAATACTCCTTGATAAAGTGTATGTTCACACGAAACGCGTAGGAGGGTGTTAACCTCCACTTTTAGATAGATTAAATAAAGAAGATTTTTTACAATACATTTGCTTGGGACCCACTTTGGCGGTGCGCTGTTTTTTTTCTCTTTTTCGAGATGTTTCAGGAGACCAGAAGTAGATACACATCAGAAGAGCAGCAGCATTTTGAATTGATTGTAAAAGAGAGAAGTGTGAGGCATTGGTCACACTGGAACCAGTTTGACTGGTTAACTCAGTTTAGGAACACTTTACTCCCTAAAGTGCAAAGCTCTATGACAGGCTCAGACAATCCTATTTTGGTATCTAATGTAGGATGACCTCCTGACTATCGCTTATTAGGGATAAGGTCACACAGTCCTGGGTGTATATCTAATGCAGGATGTCCTCCTGACTGCAGATTACCTGCTAAATGGCAGTGCTGATGTCACAGGTCACACCCAAAAAGTCAGTCAACAATGCTGACCAAAGCCGTCGCCATTAGTGATTGACTCGCCAAGAGAAAGTAGCTTGGTGGCCATCTTCGAAGACAAGAAATGCCCACTTTCTATAAATCCATTTTCTCTGTAACCAAAGGATCCTCCACCCGCCGCCACTAAGAACCCTCCCCAAAAAATCAGAGGGCATGAGGATGTATAGGATATAAACGGTATAAGAACATTTGAAAGAGTAACAAAAGAACCTGTCAGAAGTGGGATTTGAACCCACGCCTCCATACAGAGACCAGAACACCCACTGACATGGGAAGATATCAAGCTTGAGTCTGGCACCTTAGACCACTCGGCCATCCTGACAACTTGGAGTCTTGTGCTCAGTAGAAGTGACTGATTGACTACGCACCCCTGGTCTGTGAGAGGCGGAAAGAGAGTTACTGAATACGATCATTGTATTGTATGTGAGTGATTGACTGGGTGCCTGTGAGAGAATGGGTAAATGTCCAGAAGGCTGAGTGAATGGTTTCATGGCAGGATGTCACTCAATAGCATTCTGAGTGCATACAGGTGAGTGATTCAGTGATTCAGTGAGTGAGTGAAATAGTGAGTCTCTGTGTTTTAATGCTTCATTTATGAAAGGATATCACAAAAAAAAAAACTCAGCGAAGGTCATCCCCAGATAGAGGTATACAGGTAAGTACAAGTAAGGGCATTCCAATGATAGGAAGTAGAAGCAGTGTGTACGTATATTTTTATTTCTATTGCGCCAACTGTTTATGCAGCGCTTAAAAAAATTACAACACAAGGATAATAAAGTACTAACAATGGAAATAAGAGCAACAAGAAATCGACAACGTGAGGCAAAGTGAGACCCTGTCATGACAAGCTTACACTTTGTCATTGGTGGGCAACAAACGGCCCTCAAGGGCTTCACCTGTGGCCCCCAACCTCTTTATTTACATTTATAAATAATTGAATGCAATACTCCTTGATAAAGTGTATGTTCACACGAAATGCGTAGGAGGGTGTTAACCTCCACTTTTAGATAGATTAAATAAAGAAGATTTTTTACAATACATTTGCTTGGGACCCACTTTGGTGGTGCGCTGTTTTTTTCCTCTTTTTCGAGATGTTTCAGGAGACCAGAAGTAGATACACATCAGAAGAGCAGCAGCATTTTGAATTGATTGTAAAAGAGAGAAGTGTGAGGCATTGGTCACACTGGAACCAGTTTGACTGGTTAACTCAGTTTAGGAACACTTTACTCCCTAAAGTGCAAAGCTCTATGACAGGCTCAGACAATCCTATTTTGTTATCTAATGTAGGATGACCTCCTGATTATCGCTTATTAGGGATAAGGTCACACATTCCTGGGTGTATATCAAATGCAGGATGTCCTCCTGACTGCAGATTACCTGCTAAATGGCAGTGCTGATGTCACAGGTCACACCCAAAAAGTCAGTCAGCAATGCTGACCAAAGCCGTCGCCATTAGTGATTGACTCGCCAAGAGAAAGTAGCTTGGTGGCCATCTTCGAAGACAGGAAATGCCCACTTTCTATAAATCCATTTTCTCTGTAACCAAAGGATCCTCCACCCGCCGCCACCACTAAGAACCCTCCCCAAAAAATCAGAGGGCATGAGGATGTATAGGATATAAACGGTATAAGAACATTTGAAAGAGTAACAAAAGAACATGTCAGAAGTGGGATTTGAACCCACGCCTCCATACAGAGACCAGAACACCCACTGACATGGGAAGATATCAAGCTTGAGTCTGGCGCCTTAGACCACTCGGCCATCCTGACAACTTGGAGTCTTGTGCTCAGTAGAAGTGACTGATTGACTACACACCCCTGGTCTGTGAGAGGCGGAAAGAGAGTTACTGAATACGATCATTGTATTGTATGTGAGTGATTGACTGGGTGCCTGTGAGAGAATGGGTAAATGTCCAGAAGGCTGAGTGAATGGTTTCAAGGCAGGATGTCACTCAATAGCATTCTGAGTGCATACAGGTGAGTGATTCAGTGAGTGAGTGAATGGCAGAATGTATCTTTGAGTGAAATAGTGAGTCTCTGTGTTTTAATGCTTCATTTATGAAAGGATATCACAAAAAAAAACTCAGCCAAGGTCATCCCCAGATAGAGGTATACAGGTAAGTACAAGTAAGGGCATTCCAATGATAGGAAGTAGAAGCAGTGTGTACGTATATTTTTATTTCTATTGCGCCAACTGTTTATGCAGCGCTTAAAAAAATTACAACACAAGGATAATAAAGTACTAAAAATGGAAATAAGAGCAACAAGAAATCGACAACGTGAGGCAAAGGGAGACCCTGTCATGACAAGCTTACACTTTGTCATTGGTGGGCAACAAACGGCCCTCAAGGGCTTCACCTGTGGCCCCCAACCTCTTTATTTACATTTATAAATAATTGAATGCAATACTCCTTGATAAAGTGTATGTTCACACGAAACGCGTAGGAGGGTGTTAACCTCCACTTTTAGATAGATTAAATAAAGAAGATTTTTTACAATACATTTGCTTGGGACCCACTTTGGCGGTGCGCTGTTTTTTTTCTCTTTTTCGAGATGTTTCAGGAGACCAGAAGTAGATACACATCAGAAGAGCAGCAGCATTTTGAATTGATTGTAAAAGAGAGAAGTGTGAGGCATTGGTCACACTGGAACCAGTTTGACTGGTTAACTCAGTTTAGGAACACTTTACTCCCTAAAGTGCAAAGCTCTATGACAGGCTCAGACAATCCTATTTTGGTATCTAATGTAGGATGACCTCCTGACTATCGCTTATTAGGGATAAGGTCACACAGTCCTGGGTGTATATCTAATGCAGGATGTCCTCCTGACTGCAGATTACCTGCTAAATGGCAGTGCTGATGTCACAGGTCACACCCAAAAAGTCAGTCAACAATGCTGACCAAAGCCGTCGCCATTAGTGATTGACTCGCCAAGAGAAAGTAGCTTGGTGGCCATCTTCGAAGACAAGAAATGCCCACTTTCTATAAATCCATTTTCTCTGTAACCAAAGGATCCTCCACCCGCCGCCACTAAGAACCCTCCCCAAAAAATCAGAGGGCATGAGGATGTATAGGATATAAACGGTATAAGAACATTTGAAAGAGTAACAAAAGAACCTGTCAGAAGTGGGATTTGAACCCACGCCTCCATACAGAGACCAGAACACCCACTGACATGGGAAGATATCAAGCTTGAGTCTGGCGCCTTAGACCACTCGGCCATCCTGACAACTTGGAGTCTTGTGCTCAGTAGAAGTGACTGATTGACTACGCACCCCTGGTCTGTGAGAGGCGGAAAGAGAGTTACTGAATACGATCATTGTATTGTATGTGAGTGATTGACTGGGTGCCTGTGAGAGAATGGGTAAATGTCCAGAAGGCTGAGTGAATGGTTTCATGGCAGGATGTCACTCAATAGCATTCTGAGTGCATACAGGTGAGTGATTCAGTGATTCAGTGAGTGAGTGAAATAGTGAGTCTCTGTGTTTTAATGCTTCATTTATGAAAGGATATCACAAAAAAAAAAACTCAGCCAAGGTCATCCCCAGATAGAGGTATACAGGTAAGTACAAGTAAGGGCATTCCAATGATAGGAAGTAGAAGCAGTGTGTACGTATATTTTTATTTCTATTGCGCCAACTGTTTATGCAGCGCTTAAAAAAATTACAACACAAGGATAATAAAGTACTAACAATGGAAATAAGAGCAACAAGAAATCGACAACGTGAGGCAAAGTGAGACCCTGTCATGACAAGCTTACACTTTGTCATTGGTGGGCAACAAACGGCCCTCAAGGGCTTCACCTGTGGCCCCCAACCTCTTTATTTACATTTATAAATAATTGAATGCAATACTCCTTGATAAAGTGTATGTTCACACGAAATGCGTAGGAGGGTGTTAACCTCCACTTTTAGATAGATTAAATAAAGAAGATTTTTTACAATACATTTGCTTGGGACCCACTTTGGTGGTGCGCTGTTTTTTTCCTCTTTTTCGAGATGTTTCAGGAGACCAGAAGTAGATACACATCAGAAGAGCAGCAGCATTTTGAATTGATTGTAAAAGAGAGAAGTGTGAGGCATTGGTCACACTGGAACCAGTTTGACTGGTTAACTCAGTTTAGGAACACTTTACTCCCTAAAGTGCAAAGCTCTATGACAGGCTCAGACAATCCTAGTTTGTTATCTAATGTAGGATGACCTCCTGATTATCGCTTATTAGGGATAAGGTCACACATTCCTGGGTGTATATCTAATGCAGGATGTCCTCCTGACTGCAGATTACCTGCTAAATGGCAGTGCTGATGTCACAGGTCACACCCAAAAAGTCAGTCAGCAATGCTGACCAAAGCCGTCGCCATTAGTGATTGACTCGCCAAGAGAAAGTAGCTTGGTGGCCATCTTCGAAGACAGGAAATGCCCACTTTCTATAAATCCATTTTCTCTGTAACCAAAGGATCCTCCACCCGCCGCCACTAAGAACCCTCCCCAAAAAATCAGAGGGCATGAGGATGTATAGGATATAAACGGTATAAGAACATTTGAAAGAGTAACAAAAGAACCTGTCAGAAGTGGGATTTGAACCCACGCTCCATACAGAGACCAGAACACCCACTGACATGGGAAGATATCAAGCTTGAGTCTGGCGCCTTAGACCACTCGGCCATCCTGACAACTTGGAGTCTTGTGCTCAGTAGAAGTGACTGATTGACTACGCACCCCTGGTCTGTGAGAGGCGGAAAGAGAGTTACTGAATACGATCATTGTATTGTATGTGAGTGATTGACTGGGTGCCTGTGAGAGAATGGGTAAATGTCCAGAAGGCTGAGTGAATGGTTTCATGGCAGGATGTCACTCAATAGCATTCTGAGTGCATACAGGTGAGTGATTCAGTGATTCAGTGAGTGAGTGAAATAGTGAGTCTCTGTGTTTTAATGCTTCATTTATGAAAGGATATCACAAAAAAAAAAACTCAGCCAAGGTCATCCCCAGATAGAGGTATACAGGTAAGTACAAGTAAGGGCATTCCAATGATAGGAAGTAGAAGCAGTGTGTACGTATATTTTTATTTCTATTGCGCCAACTGTTTATGCAGCGCTTAAAAAAATTACAACACAAGGATAATAAAGTACTAACAATGGAAATAAGAGCAACAAGAAATCGACAACGTGAGGCAAAGTGAGACCCTGTCATGACAAGCTTACACTTTGTCATTGGTGGGCAACAAACGGCCCTCAAGGGCTTCACCTGTGGCCCCCAACCTCTTTATTTACATTTATAAATAATTGAATGCAATACTCCTTGATAAAGTGTATGTTCACACGAAATGCGTAGGAGGGTGTTAACCTCCACTTTTAGATAGATTAAATAAAGAAGATTTTTTACAATACATTTGCTTGGGACCCACTTTGGTGGTGCGCTGTTTTTTTCCTCTTTTTCGAGATGTTTCAGGAGACCAGAAGTAGATACACATCAGAAGAGCAGCAGCATTTTGAATTGATTGTAAAAGAGAGAAGTGTGAGGCATTGGTCACACTGGAACCAGTTTGACTGGTTAACTCAGTTTAGGAACACTTTACTCCCTAAAGTGCAAAGCTCTATGACAGGCTCAGACAATCCTAGTTTGTTATCTAATGTAGGATGACCTCCTGATTATCGCTTATTAGGGATAAGGTCACACATTCCTGGGTGTATATCTAATGCAGGATGTCCTCCTGACTGCAGATTACCTGCTAAATGGCAGTGCTGATGTCACAGGTCACACCCAAAAAGTCAGTCAGCAATGCTGACCAAAGCCGTCGCCATTAGTGATTGACTCGCCAAGAGAAAGTAGCTTGGTGGCCATCTTCGAAGACAGGAAATGCCCACTTTCTATAAATCCATTTTCTCTGTAACCAAAGGATCCTCCACCCGCCGCCACCACTAAGAACCCTCCCCAAAAAATCAGAGGGCATGAGGATGTATAGGATATAAACGGTATAAGAACATTTGAAAGAGTAACAAAAGAACATGTCAGAAGTGGGATTTGAACCCACGCCTCCATACAGAGACCAGAACACCCACTGACATGGGAAGATATCAAGCTTGAGTCTGGCGCCTTAGACCACTCGCCCATCCTGACAACTTGGAGTCTTGTGCTCAGTAGAAGTGACTGATTGACTACACACCCCTGGTCTGTGAGAGGCGGAAAGAGAGTTACTGAATACGATCATTGTATTGTATGTGAGTGATTGACTGGGTGCCTGTGAGAGAATGGGTAAATGTCCAGAAGGCTGAGTGAATGGTTTCATGGCAGGATGTCACTCAATAGCATTCTGAGTGCATACAGGTGAGTGATTCAGTGAGTGAGTGAATGGCAGAATGTATCTTTGAGTGAAATAGTGAGTCTCTGTGTTTTAATGCTTCATTTATGAAAGGATATCACAAAAAAAAACTCAGCCAAGGTCATCCCCAGATAGAGGTATACAGGTAAGTACAAGTAAGGGCATTCCAATGATAGGAAGTAGAAGCAGTGTGTACGTATATTTTTATTTCTATTGCGCCAACTGTTTATGCAGCGCTTAAAAAAATTACAACACAAGGATAATAAAGTACTAAAAATGGAAATAAGAGCAACAAGAAATCGACAACGTGAGGCAAAGGGAGACCCTGTCATGACAAGCTTACACTTTGTCATTGGTGGGCAACAAACGGCCCTCAAGGGCTTCACCTGTGGCCCCCAACCTCTTTATTTACATTTATAAATAATTGAATGCAATACTCCTTGATAAAGTGTATGTTCACACGAAACGCGTAGGAGGGTGTTAACCTCCACTTTTAGATAGATTAAATAAAGAAGATTTTTTACAATACATTTGCTTGGGACCCACTTTGGCGGTGCGCTGTTTTTTTTCTCTTTTTCGAGATGTTTCAGGAGACCAGAAGTAGATACACATCAGAAGAGCAGCAGCATTTTGAATTGATTGTAAAAGAGAGAAGTGTGAGGCATTGGTCACACTGGAACCAGTTTGACTGGTTAACTCAGTTTAGGAACACTTTACTCCCTAAAGTGCAAAGCTCTATGACAGGCTCAGACAATCCTATTTTGGTATCTAATGTAGGATGACCTCCTGACTATCGCTTATTAGGGATAAGGTCACACAGTCCTGGGTGTATATCTAATGCAGGATGTCCTCCTGACTGCAGATTACCTGCTAAATGGCAGTGCTGATGTCACAGGTCACACCCAAAAAGTCAGTCAACAATGCTGACCAAAGCCGTCGCCATTAGTGATTGACTCGCCAAGAGAAAGTAGCTTGGTGGCCATCTTCGAAGACAAGAAATGCCCACTTTCTATAAATCCATTTTCTCTGTAACCAAAGGATCCTCCACCCGCCGCCACTAAGAACCCTCCCCAAAAAATCAGAGGGCATGAGGATGTATAGGATATAAACGGTATAAGAACATTTGAAAGAGTAACAAAAGAACCTGTCAGAAGTGGGATTTGAACCCACGCCTCCATACAGAGACCAGAACACCCACTGACATGGGAAGATATCAAGCTTGAGTCTGGCGCCTTAGACCACTCGGCCATCCTGACAACTTGGAGTCTTGTGCTCAGTAGAAGTGACTGATTGACTACGCACCCCTGGTCTGTGAGAGGCGGAAAGAGAGTTACTGAATACGATCATTGTATTGTATGTGAGTGATTGACTGGGTGCCTGTGAGAGAATGGGTAAATGTCCAGAAGGCTGAGTGAATGGTTTCATGGCAGGATGTCACTCAATAGCATTCTGAGTGCATACAGGTGAGTGATTCAGTGAGTGAGTGAATGGCAGAATGTATCTTTGAGTGAAATAGTGAGTCTCTGTGTTTTAATGCTTCATTTATGAAAGGATATCACAAAAAAAAACTCAGCCAAGGTCATCCCCAGATAGAGGTATACAGGTAAGTACAAGTAAGGGCATTCCAATGATAGGAAGTAGAAGCAGTGTGTACGTATATTTTTATTTCTATTGCGCCAACTGTTTATGCAGCGCTTAAAAAAATTACAACACAAGGATAATAAAGTACTAACAATGGAAATAAGAGCAACAAGAAATCGACAACGTGAGGCAAAGTGAGACCCTGTCATGACAAGCTTACACTTTGTCATTGGTGGGCAACAAACGGCCCTCAAGGGCTTCACCTGTGGCCCCCAACCTCTTTATTTACATTTATAAATAATTGAATGCAATACTCCTTGATAAAGTGTATGTTCACACGAAATGCGTAGGAGGGTGTTAACCTCCACTTTTAGATAGATTAAATAAAGAAGATTTTTTACAATACATTTGCTTGGGACCCACTTTGGTGGTGCGCTGTTTTTTTCCTCTTTTTCGAGATGTTTCAGGAGACCAGAAGTAGATACACATCAGAAGAGCAGCAGCATTTTGAATTGATTGTAAAAGAGAGAAGTGTGAGGCATTGGTCACACTGGAACCAGTTTGACTGGTTAACTCAGTTTAGGAACACTTTACTCCCTAAAGTGCAAAGCTCTATGACAGGCTCAGACAATCCTATTTTGTTATCTAATGTAGGATGACCTCCTGATTATCGCTTATTAGGGATAAGGTCACACATTCCTGGGTGTATATCTAATGCAGGATGTCCTCCTGACTGCAGATTACCTGCTAAATGGCAGTGCTGATGTCACAGGTCACACCCAAAAAGTCAGTCAGCAATGCTGACCAAAGCCGTCGCCATTAGTGATTGACTCGCCAAGAGAAAGTAGCTTGGTGGCCATCTTCGAAGACAGGAAATGCCCACTTTCTATAAATCCATTTTCTCTGTAACCAAAGGATCCTCCACCCGCCGCCACCACTAAGAACCCTCCCCAAAAAATCAGAGGGCATGAGGATGTATAGGATATAAACGGTATAAGAACATTTGAAAGAGTAACAAAAGAACATGTCAGAAGTGGGATTTGAACCCACGCCTCCATACAGAGACCAGAACACCCACTGACATGGGAAGATATCAAGCTTGAGTCTGGCGCCTTAGACCACTCGGCCATCCTGACAACTTGGAGTCTTGAGCTCAGTAGAAGTGACTGATTGACTACACACCCCTGGTCTGTGAGAGGCGGAAAGAGAGTTACTGAATACGATCATTGTATTGTATGTGAGTGATTGACTGGGTGCCTGTGAGAGAATGGGTAAATGTCCAGAAGGCTGAGTGAATGGTTTCATGGCAGGATGTCACTCAATAGCATTCTGAGTGCATACAGGTGAGTGATTCAGTGAGTGAGTGAATGGCAGAATGTATCTTTGAGTGAAATAGTGAGTCTCTGTGTTTTAATGCTTCATTTATGAAAGGATATCACAAAAAAAAACTCAGCCAAGGTCATCCCCAGATAGAGGTATACAGGTAAGTACAAGTAAGGGCATTCCAATGATAGGAAGTAGAAGCAGTGTGTACGTATATTTTTATTTCTATTGCGCCAACTGTTTATGCAGCGCTTAAAAAAATTACAACACAAGGATAATAAAGTACTAACAATGGAAATAAGAGCAACAAGAAATCGACAACGTGAGGCAAATGGAGACCCTGCCATGACAAGCTTACACTTTGTCATTGGTGGGCAACAAACGGCCCTCAAGGGCTTCACCTGTGGCCCCCAACCTCTTTATTTACATTTATAAATAATTGAATGCAATACTCCTTGATAAAGTGTATGTTCACACGAAATGCGTAGGAGGGTGTTAACCTCCACTTTTAGATAGATTAAATAAAGAAGATTTTTTACAATACATTTGCTTGGGACCCACTTTGGTGGTGCGCTGTTTTTTTCCTCTTTTTCGAGATGTTTCAGGAGACCAGAAGTAGATACACATCAGAAGAGCAGCAGCATTTTGAATTGATTGTAAAAGAGAGAAGTGTGAGGCATTGGTCACACTGGAACCAGTTTGACTGGTTAACTCAGTTTAGGAACACTTTACTCCCTAAAGTGCAAAGCTCTATGACAGGCTCAGACAATCCTAGTTTGTTATCTAATGTAGGATGACCTCCTGATTATCGCTTATTAGGGATAAGGTCACACATTCCTGGGTGTATATCTAATGCAGGATGTCCTCCTGACTGCAGATTACCTGCTAAATGGCAGTGCTGATGTCACAGGTCACACCCAAAAAGTCAGTCAGCAATGCTGACCAAAGCCGTCGCCATTAGTGATTGACTCGCCAAGAGAAAGTAGCTTGGTGGCCATCTTCGAAGACAGGAAATGCCCATTTTCTCTGTAACCAAAGGATCCTCCACCCGCCGCCACCACTAAGAACCCTCCCCAAAAAATCAGAGGGCATGAGGATGTATAGGATATAAACGGTATAAGAACATTTGAAAGAGTAACAAAAGAACATGTCAGAAGTGGGATTTGAACCCACGCCTCCATACAGAGACCAGAACACCCACTGACATGGGAAGATATCAAGCTTGAGTCTGGCGCCTTAGACCACTCGGCCATCCTGACAACTTGGAGTCTTGTGCTCAGTAGAAGTGACTGATTGACTACACACCCCTGGTCTGTGAGAGGCGGAAAGAGAGTTACTGAATACGATCATTGTATTGTATGTGAGTGATTGACTGGGTGCCTGTGAGAGAATGGGTAAATGTCCAGAAGGCTGAGTGAATGGTTTCATGGCAGGATGTCACTCAATAGCATTCTGAGTGCATACAGGTGAGTGATTCAGTGAGTGAGTGAATGGCAGAATGTATCTTTGAGTGAAATGGTGAGTCTCTGTGTTTTAATGCTTCATTTATGAAAGGATATCACAAAAAAAAACTCAGCCAAGGTCATCCCCAGATAGAGGTATACAGGTAAGTACAAGTAAGGGCATTCCAATGATAGGAAGTAGAAGCAGTGTGTACGTATATTTTTATTTCTATTGCGCCAACTGTTTATGCAGCGCTTAAAAAAATTACAACACAAGGATAATAAAGTACTAACAATGGAAATAAGAGCAACAAGAAATCGACAACGTGAGGCAAAGGGAGACCCTGTCATGACAAGCTTACACTTTGTCATTGGTGGGCAACAAACGGCCCTCAAGGGCTTCACCTGTGGCCCCCAACCTCTTTATTTACATTTATAAATAATTGAATGCAATACTCCTTGATAAAGTGTATGTTCACACGAAACGCGTAGGAGGGTGTTAACCTCCACTTTTAGATAGATTAAATAAAGAAGATTTTTTACAATACATTTGCTTGGGACCCACTTTGGCGGTGCACTGTTTTTTTTCTCTTTTTCGAGATGTTTCAGGAGACCAGAAGTAGATACACATCAGAAGAGCAGCAGCATTTTGAATTGATTGTAAAAGAGAGAAGTGTGAGGCATTGGTCACACTGGAACCAGTTTGACTGGTTAACTCAGTTTAGGAACACTTTACTCCCTAAAGTGCAAAGCTCTATGACAGGCTCAGACAATCCTATTTTGTTATCTAATGTAGGATGACCTCCTGACTATCGCTTATTAGGGATAAGGTCACACAGTCCTGGGTGTATATCTAATGCAGGATGTCCTCCTGACTGCAGATTACCTGCTAAATGGCAGTGCTGATGTCACATGTCACACCCAAAAAGTCAGTCAGCAATGCTGACCAAAGCCGTCGCCATTAGTGATTGACTCGCCAAGAGAAAGTAGCTTGGTGGCCATCTTCGAAGACAGGAAATGCCCACTTTCTATAAATCCATTTTCTCTGTAACCAAAGGATCCTCCACCCGCCGCCACTAAGAACCCTCCCCAAAAAATCAGAGGGCATGAGGATGTATAGGATATTAGCGGTATAAGAACATTGGAAAGAGTAACAAAAGAACATGTCAGAAGTGGGATTTGAACCCACGCCTCCATACAGAGACCAGAACACCCACTGACATGGGAAGATATCAAGCTTGAGTCTGGCGCCTTAGACCACTCGGCCATCCTGACAACTTGGAGTCTTGTGCTCAGTAGAAGTGACTGATTGACTACGCACCCCTGGTCTGTGAGAGGCGGAAAGAGAGTTACTGAATACGATCATTGTATTGTATGTGAGTGATTGACTGGGTGCCTGTGAGAGAATGGGTAAATGTCCAGAAGGCTGAGTGAATGGTTTCATGGCAGGATGTCACTCAATAGCATTCTGAGTGCATACAGGTGAGTGATTCAGTGATTCAGTGAGTGAGTGAAATAGTGAGTCTCTGTGTTTTAATGCTTCATTTATGAAAGGATATCACAAAAAAAAAAACTCAGCCAAGGTCATCCCCAGATAGAGGTATACAGGTAAGTACAAGTAAGGGCATTCCAATGATAGGAAGTAGAAGCAGTGTGTACGTATATTTTTATTTCTATTGCGCCAACTGTTTATGCAGCGCTTAAAAAAATTACAACACAAGGATAATAAAGTACTAACAATGGAAATAAGAGCAACAAGAAATCGACAACGTGAGGCAAAGTGAGACCCTGTCATGACAAGCTTACACTTTGTCATTGGTGGGCAACAAACGGCCCTCAAGGGCTTCACCTGTGGCCCCCAACCTCTTTATTTACATTTATAAATAATTGAATGCAATACTCCTTGATAAAGTGTATGTTCACACGAAACGCGTAGGAGGGTGTTAACCTCCACTTTTAGATAGATTAAATAAAGAAGATTTTTTACAATACATTTGCTTGGGACCCACTTTGGTGGTGCGCTGTTTTTTTCCTCTTTTTCGAGATGTTTCAGGAGACCAGAAGTAGATACACATCAGAAGAGCAGCAGCATTTTGAATTGATTGTAAAAGAGAGAAGTGTGAGGCATTGGTCACACTGGAACCAGTTTGACTGGTTAACTCAGTTTAGGAACACTTTACTCCCTAAAGTGCAAAGCTCTATGACAGGCTCAGACAATCCTATTTTGTTATCTAATGTAGGATGACCTCCTGATTATCGCTTATTAGGGATAAGGTCACACATTCCTGGGTGTATATCTAATGCAGGATGTCCTCCTGACTGCAGATTACCTGCTAAATGGCAGTGCTGATGTCACAGGTCACACCCAAAAAGTCAGTCAGCAATGCTGACCAAAGCCGTCGCCATTAGTGATTGACTCGCCAAGAGAAAGTAGCTTGGTGGCCATCTTCGAAGACAGGAAATGCCCACTTTCTATAAATCCATTTTCTCTGTAACCAAAGGATCCTCCACCCGCCGCCACTAAGAACCCTCCCCAAAAAATCAGAGGGCATGAGGATGTATAGGATATAAACGGTATAAGAACATTTGAAAGAGTAACAAAAGAACCTGTCAGAAGTGGGATTTGAACCCACGCCTCCATACAGAGACCAGAACACCCACTGACATGGGAAGATATCAAGCTTGAGTCTGGCGCCTTAGACCACTCGGCCATCCTGACAACTTGGAGTCTTGTGCTCAGTAGAAGTGACTGATTGACTACGCACCCCTGGTCTGTGAGAGGCGGAAAGAGAGTTACTGAATACGATCATTGTATTGTATGTGAGTGATTGACTGGGTGCCTGTGAGAGAATGGGTAAATGTCCAGAAGGCTGAGTGAATGGTTTCATGGCAGGATGTCACTCAATAGCATTCTGAGTGCATACAGGTGAGTGATTCAGTGATTCAGTGAGTGAGTGAAATAGTGAGTCTCTGTGTTTTAATGCTTCATTTATGAAAGGATATCACAAAAAAAAAAACTCAGCCAAGGTCATCCCCAGATAGAGGTATACAGGTAAGTACAAGTAAGGGCATTCCAATGATAGGAAGTAGAAGCAGTGTGTACGTATATTTTTATTTCTATTGCGCCAACTGTTTATGCAGCGCTTAAAAAAATTACAACACAAGGATAATAAAGTACTAACAATGGAAATAAGAGCAACAAGAAATCGACAACGTGAGGCAAAGTGAGACCCTGTCATGACAAGCTTACACTTTGTCATTGGTGGGCAACAAACGGCCCTCAAGGGCTTCACCTGTGGCCCCCAACCTCTTTATTTACATTTATAAATAATTGAATGCAATACTCCTTGATAAAGTGTATGTTCACACGAAACGCGTAGGAGGGTGTTAACCTCCACTTTTAGATAGATTAAATAAAGAAGATTTTTTACAATACATTTGCTTGGGACCCACTTTGGTGGTGCGCTTTTTTTTCCCCTCTTTTTCGAGATGTTTCAGGAGACCAGAAGTAGATACACATCAGAAGAGCAGCAGCATTTTGAATTGATTGTAAAAGAGAGAAGTGTGAGGCATTGGTCACACTGGAACCAGTTTGACTGGTTAACTCAGTTTAGGAACACTTTACTCCCTAAAGTGCAAAGCTCTATGACAGGCTCAGACAATCCTATTTTGTTATCTAATGTAGGATGACCTCCTGATTATCGCTTATTAGGGATAAGGTCACACATTCCTGGGTGTATATCTAATGCAGGATGTCCTCCTGACTGCAGATTACCTGCTAAATGGCAGTGCTGATGTCACAGGTCACACCCAAAAAGTCAGTCAGCAATGCTGACCAAAGCCGTCGCCATTAGTGATTGACTCGCCAAGAGAAAGTAGCTTGGTGGCCATCTTCGAAGACAGGAAATGCCCACTTTCTATAAATCCATTTTCTCTGTAACCAAAGGATCCTCCACCCGCCGCCACTAAGAACCCTCCCCAAAAAATCAGAGGGCATGAGGATGTATAGGATATAAACGGTATAAGAACATTTGAAAGAGTAACAAAAGAACCTGTCAGAAGTGGGATTTGAACCCACGCCTCCATACAGAGACCAGAACACCCACTGACATGGGAAGATATCAAGCTTGAGTCTGGCGCCTTAGACCACTCGGCCATCCTGACAACTTGGAGTCTTGTGCTCAGTAGAAGTGACTGATTGACTACGCACCCCTGGTCTGTGAGAGGCGGAAAGAGAGTTACTGAATACGATCATTGTATTGTATGTGAGTGATTGACTGGGTGCCTGTGAGAGAATGGGTAAATGTCCAGAAGGCTGAGTGAATGGTTTCATGGCAGGATGTCACTCAATAGCATTCTGAGTGCATACAGGTGAGTGATTCAGTGATTCAGTGAGTGAGTGAAATAGTGAGTCTCTGTGTTTTAATGCTTCATTTATGAAAGGATATCACAAAAAAAAAAACTCAGCCAAGGTCATCCCCAGATAGAGGTATACAGGTAAGTACAAGTAAGGGCATTCCAATGATAGGAAGTAGAAGCAGTGTGTACGTATATTTTTATTTCTATTGCGCCAACTGTTTATGCAGCGCTTAAAAAAATTACAACACAAGGATAATAAAGTACTAACAATGGAAATAAGAGCAACAAGAAATCGACAACGTGAGGCAAAGTGAGACCCTGTCATGACAAGCTTACACTTTGTCATTGGTGGGCAACAAACGGCCCTCAAGGGCTTCACCTGTGGCCCCCAACCTCTTTATTTACATTTATAAATAATTGAATGCAATACTCCTTGATAAAGTGTATGTTCACACGAAACGCGTAGGAGGGTGTTAACCTCCACTTTTAGATAGATTAAATAAAGAAGATTTTTTACAATACATTTGCTTGGGACCCACTTTGGTGGTGCGCTTTTTTTTCCCCTCTTTTTCGAGATGTTTCAGGAGACCAGAAGTAGATACACATCAGAAGAGCAGCAGCATTTTGAATTGATTGTAAAAGAGAGAAGTGTGAGGCATTGGTCACACTGGAACCAGTTTGACTGGTTAACTCAGTTTAGGAACACTTTACTCCCTAAAGTGCAAAGCTCTATGACAGGCTCAGACAATCCTATTTTGTTATCTAATGTAGGATGACCTCCTGATTATCGCTTATTAGGGATAAGGTCACACATTCCTGGGTGTATATCTAATGCAGGATGTCCTCCTGACTGCAGATTACCTGCTAAATGGCAGTGCTGATGTCACAGGTCACACCCAAAAAGTCAGTCAGCAATGCTGACCAAAGCCGTCGCCATTAGTGATTGACTCGCCAAGAGAAAGTAGCTTGGTGGCCATCTTCGAAGACAGGAAATGCCCACTTTCTATAAATCCATTTTCTCTGTAACCAAAGGATCCTCCACCCGCCGCCACTAAGAACCCTCCCCAAAAAATCAGAGGGCATGAGGATGTATAGGATATAAACGGTATAAGAACATTTGAAAGAGTAACAAAAGAACCTGTCAGAAGTGAGATTTGAACCCACGCCTCCATACAGAGACCAGAACACCCACTGACATGGGAAGATATCAAGCTTGAGTCTGGCGCCTTAGACCACTCGGCCATCCTGACAACTTGGAGTCTTGTGCTCAGTAGAAGTGACTGATTGACTACGCACCCCTGGTCTGTGAGAGGCGGAAAGAGAGTTACTGAATACGATCATTGTATTGTATGTGAGTGATTGACTGGGTGCCTGTGAGAGAATGGGTAAATGTCCAGAAGGCTGAGTGAATGGTTTCATGGCAGGATGTCACTCAATAGCATTCTGAGTGCATACAGGTGAGTGATTCAGTGATTCAGTGAGTGAGTGAAATAGTGAGTCTCTGTGTTTTAATGCTTCATTTATGAAAGGATATCACAAAAAAAAAAACTCACCCAAGGTCATCCCCAGATAGAGGTATACAGGTAAGTACAAGTAAGGGCATTCCAATGATAGGAAGTAGAAGCAGTGTGTACGTATATTTTTATTTCTATTGCGCCAACTGTTTATGCAGCGCTTAAAAAAATTACAACACAAGGATAATAAAGTACTAACAATGGAAATAAGAGCAACAAGAAATCGACAACGTGAGGCAAAGGGAGACCCTGTCATGACAAGCTTACACTTTGTCATTGGTGGGCAACAAACGGCCCTCAAGGGCTTCACCTGTGGCCCCCAACCTCTTTATTTACATTTATAAATAATTGAATGCAATACTCCTTGATAAAGTGTATGTTCACACGAAACGCGTAGGAGGGTGTTAACCTCCACTTTTAGATAGATTAAATAAAGAAGATTTTTTACAATACATTTGCTTGGGACCCACTTTGGCGGTGCGCTGTTTTTTTTCTCTTTTTCGAGATGTTTCAGGAGACCAGAAGTAGATACACATCAGAAGAGCAGCAGCATTTTGAATTGATTGTAAAAGAGAGAAGTGTGAGGCATTGGTCACACTGGAACCAGTTTGACTGGTTAACTCAGTTTAGGAACACTTTACTCCCTAAAGTGCAAAGCTCTATGACAGGCTCAGACAATCCTATTTTGTTATCTAATGTAGGATGACCTCCTGACTATCGCTTATTAGGGATAAGGTCACACAGTCCTGGGTGTATATCTCATGCAGGATGTCCTCCTGACTGCAGATTACCTGCTAAATGGCAGTGCTGATGTCACAGGTCACACCCAAAAAGTCAGTCAACAATGCTGACCAAAGCCGTCGCCATTAGTGATTGACTCGCCAAGAGAAAGTAGCTTGGTGGCCATCTTCGAAGACAAGAAATGCCCACTTTCTATAAATCCATTTTCTCTGTAACCAAAGGATCCTCCACCCGCCGCCACCACTAAGAACCCTCCCCAAAAAATCAGAGGGCATGAGGATGTATAGGATATAAACGGTATAAGAACATTTGAAAGAGTAACAAAAGAACATGTCAGAAGTGGGATTTGAACCCACGCCTCCATACAGAGACCAGAACACCCACTGACATGGGAAGATATCAAGCTTGAGTCTGGCGCCTTAGACCACTCAGCCATCCTGACAACTTGGAGTCTTGTGCTCAGTAGAAGTGACTGATTGACTACGCACCCCTGGTCTGTGAGAGGCGGAAAGAGAGTTACTGAATACGATCATTGTATTGTATGTGAGTGATTGACTGGGTGCCTGTGAGAGAATGGGTAAATGTCCAGAAGGCTGAGTGAATGGTTTCATGGCAGGATGTCACTCAATAGCATTCTGAGTGCATACAGGTGAGTGATTCAGTGAGTGAGTGAATGGCAGAATGTATCTTTGAGTGAAATGGTGAGTCTCTGTGTTTTAATGCTTCATTTATGAAAGGATATCACACAAAAAAAACTCAGCCAAGGTCATCCCCAGATAGAGGTATACAGGTAAGTACAAGTAAGGGCATTCCAATGATAGGAAGTAGAAGCAGTGTGTACGTATATTTTTATTTCTATTGCGCCAACTGTTTATGCAGCGCTTAAAAAAATTACAACACAAGGATAATAAAGTACTAACAATGGAAATAAGAGCAACAAGAAATCGACAACGTGAGGCAAAGGGAGACCCTGTCATGACAAGCTTACACTTTGTCATTGGTGGGCAACAAACGGCCCTCAAGGGCTTCACCTGTGGCCCCCAACCTCTTTATTTACATTTATAAATAATTGAATGCAATACTCCTTGATAAAGTGTATGTTCACACGAAACGCGTAGGAGGGTGTTAACCTCCACTTTTAGATAGATTAAATAAAGAAGATTTTTACAATACATTTGCTTGGGACCCACTTTGGCGGTGCGCTGTTTTTTTTCTCTTTTTCGAGATGTTTCAGGAGACCAGAAGTAGATACACATCAGAAGAGCAGCAGCATTTTGAATTGATTGTAAAAGAGAGAAGTGTGAGGCATTGGTCACACTGGAACCAGTTTGACTGGTTAACTCAGTTTAGGAACACTTTACTCCCTAAAGTGCAAAGCTCTATGACAGGCTCAGACAATCCTATTTTGTTATCTAATGTAGGATGACCTCCTGATTATCGCTTATTAGGGATAAGGTCACACATTCCTGGGTGTATATCTAATGCAGGATGTCCTCCTGACTGCAGATTACCTGCTAAATGGCAGTGCTGATGTCACAGGTCACACCCAAAAAGTCAGTCAGCAATGCTGACCAAAGCCGTCGCCATTAGTGATTGACTCGCCAAGAGAAAGTAGCTTGGTGGCCATCTTCGAAGACAGGAAATGCCCACTTTCTATAAATCCATTTTCTCTGTAACCAAAGGATCCTCCACCCGCCGCCACCACTAAGAACCCTCCCCAAAAAATCAGAGGGCATGAGGATGTATAGGATATAAACGGTATAAGAACATTTGAAAGAGTAACAAAAGAACATGTCAGAAGTGGGATTTGAACCCACGCCTCCATACAGAGACCAGAACACCCACTGACATGGGAAGATATCAAGCTTGAGTCTGGCGCCTTAGACCACTCGCCCATCCTGACAACTTGGAGTCTTGTGCTCAGTAGAAGTGACTGATTGACTACACACCCCTGGTCTGTGAGAGGCGGAAAGAGAGTTACTGAATACGATCATTGTATTGTATGTGAGTGATTGACTGGGTGCCTGTGAGAGAATGGGTAAATGTCCAGAAGGCTGAGTGAATGGTTTCATGGCAGGATGTCACTCAATAGCATTCTGAGTGCATACAGGTGAGTGATTCAGTGAGTGAGTGAATGGCAGAATGTATCTTTGAGTGAAATAGTGAGTCTCTGTGTTTTAATGCTTCATTTATGAAAGGATATCACAAAAAAAAACTCAGCCAAGGTCATCCCCAGATAGAGGTATACAGGTAAGTACAATAAGGGCATTCCAATGATAGGAAGTAGAAGCAGTGTGTACGTATATTTTTATTTCTATTGCGCCAACTGTTTATGCAGCGCTTAAAAAAATTACAACACAAGGATAATAAAGTACTAACAATGGAAATAAGAGCAACAAGAAATCGACAACGTGAGGCAAAGGGAGACCCTGTCATGACAAGCTTACACTTTGTCATTGGTGGGCAACAAACGGCCCTCAAGGGCTTCACCTGTGGCCCCCAACCTCTTTATTTACATTTATAAATAATTGAATGCAATACTCCTTGATAAAGTGTATGTTCACACGAAACGCGTAGGAGGGTGTTAACCTCCACTTTTAGATAGATTAAATAAAGAAGATTTTTTACAATACATTTGCTTGGGACCCACTTTGGCGGTGCGCTGTTTTTTTTCTCTTTTTCGAGATGTTTCAGGAGACCAGAAGTAGATACACATCAGAAGAGCAGCAGCATTTTGAATTGATTGTAAAAGAGAGAAGTGTGAGGCATTGGTCACACTGGAACCAGTTTGACTGGTTAACTCAGTTTAGGAACACTTTACTCCCTAAAGTGCAAAGCTCTATGACAGGCTCAGACAATCCTATTTTGTTATCTAATGTAGGATGACCTCCTGACTATCGCTTATTAGGGATAAGGTCACACAGTCCTGGGTGTATATCTCATGCAGGATGTCCTCCTGACTGCAGATTACCTGCTAAATGGCAGTGCTGATGTCACAGGTCACACCCAAAAAGTCAGTCAACAATGCTGACCAAAGCCGTCGCCATTAGTGATTGACTCGCCAAGAGAAAGTAGCTTGGTGGCCATCTTCGAAGACAAGAAATGCCCACTTTCTATAAATCCATTTTCTCTGTAACCAAAGGATCCTCCACCCGCCGCCACCACTAAGAACCCTCCCCAAAAAATCAGAGGGCATGAGGATGTATAGGATATAAACGGTATAAGAACATTTGAAAGAGTAACAAAAGAACATGTCAGAAGTGGGATTTGAACCCACGCCTCCATACAGAGACCAGAACACCCACTGACATGGGAAGATATCAAGCTTGAGTCTGGCGCCATCGACAACTCGGCCATCCTGACAACTTGGAGTCTTGTGCTCAGTAGAAGTGACTGATTGACTACGCACCCCTGGTCTGTGAGAGGCGGAAAGAGAGTTACTGAATACGATCATTGTATTGTATGTGAGTGATTGACTGGGTGCCTGTGAGAGAATGGGTAAATGTCCAGAAGGCTGAGTGAATGGTTTCATGGCAGGATGTCACTCAATAGCATTCTGAGTGCATACAGGTGAGTGATTCAGTGAGTGAGTGAATGGCAGAATGTATCTTTGAGTGAAATGGTGAGTCTCTGTGTTTTAATGCTTCATTTATGAAAGGATATCACAAAAAAAAACTCAGCCAAGGTCATCCCCAGATAGAGGTATACAGGTAAGTACAAGTAAGGGCATTCCAATGATAGGAAGTAGAAGCAGTGTGTACGTATATTTTTATTTCTATTGCGCCAACTGTTTATGCAGCGCTTAAAAAAATTACAACACAAGGATAATAAAGTACTAACAATGGAAATAAGAGCAACAAGAAATCGACAACGTGAGGCAAAGGGAGACCCTGTCATGACAAGCTTACACTTTGTCATTGGTGGGCAACAAACGGCCCTCAAGGGCTTCACCTGTGGCCCCCAACCTCTTTATTTACATTTATAAATAATTGAATGCAATACTCCTTGATAAAGTGTATGTCCACACGAAACGCGTAGGAGGGTGTTAACCTCCACTTTTAGATAGATTAAATAAAGAAGATGTTTTACAATACATTTGCTTGGGACCCACTTTGGTGGTGTGCTGTTTTTTTCCTCTTTTTCGAGATGTTTCAGGAGACCAGAAGTAGATACACATCAGAAGAGCAGCAGCATTTTGAATTGATTGTAAAAGAGAGAAGTGTGAGGCATTGGTCACACTGGAACCAGTTTGACTGGTTAACTCAGTTTAGGAACACTTTACTCCCTAAAGTGCAAAGCTCTATGACAGGCTCAGACAATCCTATTTTGTTATCTAATGTAGGATGACCTCCTGACTATCGCTTATTAGGGATAAGGTCACACAGTCCTGGGTGTATATCTCATGCAGGATGTCCTCCTGACTGCAGATTACCTGCTAAATGGCAGTGCTGATGTCACAGGTCACACCCAAAAAGTCAGTCAACAATGCTGACCAAAGCCGTCGCCATTAGTGATTGACTCGCCAAGAGAAAGTAGCTTGGTGGCCATCTTCGAAGACAAGAAATGCCCACTTTCTATAAATCCATTTTCTCTGTAACCAAAGGATCCTCCACCCGCCGCCACCACTAAGAACCCTCCCCAAAAAATCAGAGGGCATGAGGATGTATAGGATATAAACGGTATAAGAACATTTGAAAGAGTAACAAAAGAACATGTCAGAAGTGGGATTTGAACCCACGCCTCCATACAGAGACCAGAACACCCACTGACATGGGAAGATATCAAGCTTGAGTCTGGCGCCATCGACAACTCGGCCATCCTGACAACTTGGAGTCTTGTGCTCAGTAGAAGTGACTGATTGACTACGCACCCCTGGTCTGTGAGAGGCGGAAAGAGAGTTACTGAATACGATCATTGTATTGTATGTGAGTGATTGACTGGGTGCCTGTGAGAGAATGGGTAAATGTCCAGAAGGCTGAGTGAATGGTTTCATGGCAGGATGTCACTCAATAGCATTCTGAGTGCATACAGGTGAGTGATTCAGTGAGTGAGTGAATGGCAGAATGTATCTTTGAGTGAAATGGTGAGTCTCTGTGTTTTAATGCTTCATTTATGAAAGGATATCACAAAAAAAACTCAGCCAAGGTCATCCCCAGATAGAGGTATACAGGTAAGTACAAGTAAGGGCATTCCAATGATAGGAAGTAGAAGCAGTGTGTACGTATATTTTTATTTCTATTGCGCCAACTGTTTATGCAGCGCTTAAAAAAATTACAACACAAGGATAATAAAGTACTAACAATGGAAATAAGAGCAACAAGAAATCGACAACGTGAGGCAAAGGGAGACCCTGTCATGACAAGCTTACACTTTGTCATTGGTGGGCAACAAACGGCCCTCAAGGGCTTCACCTGTGGCCCCCAACCTCTTTATTTACATTTATAAATAATTGAATGCAATACTCCTTGATAAAGTGTATGTTCACACGAAACGCGTAGGAGGGTGTTAACCTCCACTTTTAGATAGATTAAATAAAGAAGATTTTTTACAATACATTTGCTTGGGACCCACTTTGGAGGTGCACTGTTTTTTTTCTCTTTTTCGAGATGTTTCAGGAGACCAGAAGTAGATACACATCAGAAGAGCAGCAGCATTTTGAATTGATTGTAAAAGAGAGAAGTGTGAGGCATTGGTCACACTGGAACCAGTTTGACTGGTTAACTCAGTTTAGGAACACTTTACTCCCTAAAGTGCAAAGCTCTATGACAGGCTCAGACAATCCTATTTTGTTATCTAATGTAGGATGACCTCCTGACAATCGCTTATTAGGGATAAGGTCACACAGTCCTGGGTGTATATCTAATGCAGGATGTCCTCCTGACTGCAGATTACCTGCTAAATGGCAGTGCTGATGTCACAGGTCACACCCAAAAAGTCAGTCAGCAATGCTGACCAAAGCCGTCGCCATTAGTGATTGACTCGCCAAGAGAAAGTAGCTTGGTGGCCATCTTCGAAGACAGGAAATGCCCACTTTCTATAAATCCATTTTCTCTGTAACCAAAGGATCCTCCACCCGCCGCCACTAAGAACCCTCCCCAAAAAATCAGAGGGCATGAGGATGTATAGGATATTAGCGGTATAAGAACATTGGAAAGAGTAACAAAAGAACATGTCAGAAGTGGGATTTGAACCCACGCCTCCATACAGAGACCAGAACACCCACTGACATGGGAAGATATCAAGCTTGAGTCTGGCGCCTTAGACCACTCGGCCATCCTGACAACTTGGAGTCTTGTGCTCAGTAGAAGTGACTGATTGACTACGCACCCCTGGTCTGTGAGAGGCGGAAAGAGAGTTACTGAATACGATCATTGTATTGTATGTGAGTGATTGACTGGGTGCCTGTGAGAGAATGGGTAAATGTCCAGAAGGCTGAGTGAATGGTTTCATGGCAGGATGTCACTCAATAGCATTCTGAGTGCATACAGGTGAGTGATTCAGTGATTCAGTGAGTGAGTGAAATAGTGAGTCTCTGTGTTTTAATGCTTCATTTATGAAAGGATATCACAAAAAAAAAAACTCAGCCAAGGTCATCCCCAGATAGAGGTATACAGGTAAGTACAAGTAAGGGCATTCCAATGATAGGAAGTAGAAGCAGTGTGTACGTATATTTTTATTTCTATTGCGCCAACTGTTTATGCAGCGCTTAAAAAAATTACAACACAAGGATAATAAAGTACTAACAATGGAAATAAGAGCAACAAGAAATCGACAACGTGAGGCAAAGTGAGACCCTGTCATGACAAGCTTACACTTTGTCATTGGTGGGCAACAAACGGCCCTCAAGGGCTTCACCTGTGGCCCCCAACCTCTTTATTTACATTTATAAATAATTGAATGCAATACTCCTTGATAAAGTGTATGTTCACACGAAACGCGTAGGAGGGTGTTAACCTCCACTTTTAGATAGATTAAATAAAGAAGATTTTTTACAATACATTTGCTTGGGACCCACTTTGGTGGTGCGCTGTTTTTTTCCTCTTTTTCGAGATGTTTCAGGAGACCAGAAGTAGATACACATCAGAAGAGCAGCAGCATTTTGAATTGATTGTAAAAGAGAGAAGTGTGAGGCATTGGTCACACTGGAACCAGTTTGACTGGTTAACTCAGTTTAGGAACACTTTACTCCCTAAAGTGCAAAGCTCTATGACAGGCTCAGACAATCCTATTTTGTTATCTAATGTAGGATGACCTCCTGATTATCGCTTATTAGGGATAAGGTCACACATTCCTGGGTGTATATCTAATGCAGGATGTCCTCCTGACTGCAGATTACCTGCTAAATGGCAGTGCTGATGTCACAGGTCACACCCAAAAAGTCAGTCAGCAATGCTGACCAAAGCCGTCGCCATTAGTGATTGACTCGCCAAGAGAAAGTAGCTTGGTGGCCATCTTCGAAGACAGGAAATGCCCACTTTCTATAAATCCATTTTCTCTGTAACCAAAGGATCCTCCACCCGCCGCCACTAAGAACCCTCCCCAAAAAATCAGAGGGCATGAGGATGTATAGGATATAAACGGTATAAGAACATTTGAAAGAGTAACAAAAGAACCTGTCAGAAGTGGGATTTGAACCCACGCCTCCATACAGAGACCAGAACACCCACTGACATGGGAAGATATCAAGCTTGAGTCTGGCGCCTTAGACCACTCAGCCATCCTGACAACTTGGAGTCTTGTGCTCAGTAGAAGTGACTGATTGACTACGCACCCCTGGTCTGTGAGAGGCGGAAAGAGAGTTACTGAATACGATCATTGTATTGTATGTGAGTGATTGACTGGGTGCCTGTGAGAGAATGGGTAAATGTCCAGAAGGCTGAGTGAATGGTTTCATGGCAGGATGTCACTCAATAGCATTCTGAGTGCATACAGGTGAGTGATTCAGTGAGTGAGTGAATGGCAGAATGTATCTTTGAGTGAAATGGTGAGTCTCTGTGTTTTAATGCTTCATTTATGAAAGGATATCACACAAAAAAAACTCAGCCAAGGTCATCCCCAGATAGAGGTATACAGGTAAGTACAAGTAAGGGCATTCCAATGATAGTAAGTAGAAGCAGTGTGTACGTATATTTTTATTTCTATTGCGCCAACTGTTTATGCAGCGCTTAAAAAAATTACAACACAAGGATAATAAAGTACTAACAATGGAAATAAGAGCAACAAGAAATCGACAACGTGAGGCAAAGGGAGACCCTGTCATGACAAGCTTACACTTTGTCATTGGTGGGCAACAAACGGCCCTCAAGGGCTTCACCTGTGGCCCCCAACCTCTTTATTTACATTTATAAATAATTGAATGCAATACTCCTTGATAAAGTGTATGTTCACACGAAACGCGTAGGAGGGTGTTAACCTCCACTTTTAGATAGATTAAATAAAGAAGATTTTTACAATACATTTGCTTGGGACCCACTTTGGCGGTGCGCTGTTTTTTTTCTCTTTTTCGAGATGTTTCAGGAGACCAGAAGTAGATACACATCAGAAGAGCAGCAGCATTTTGAATTGATTGTAAAAGAGAGAAGTGTGAGGCATTGGTCACACTGGAACCAGTTTGACTGGTTAACTCAGTTTAGGAACACTTTACTCCCTAAAGTGCAAAGCTCTATGACAGGCTCAGACAATCCTATTTTGTTATCTAATGTAGGATGACCTCCTGATTATCGCTTATTAGGGATAAGGTCACACATTCCTGGGTGTATATCTAATGCAGGATGTCCTCCTGACTGCAGATTACCTGCTAAATGGCAGTGCTGATGTCACAGGTCACACCCAAAAAGTCAGTCAGCAATGCTGACCAAAGCCGTCGCCATTAGTGATTGACTCGCCAAGAGAAAGTAGCTTGGTGGCCATCTTCGAAGACAGGAAATGCCCACTTTCTATAAATCCATTTTCTCTGTAACCAAAGGATCCTCCACCCGCCGCCACCACTAAGAACCCTCCCCAAAAAATCAGAGGGCATGAGGATGTATAGGATATAAACGGTATAAGAACATTTGAAAGAGTAACAAAAGAACATGTCAGAAGTGGGATTTGAACCCACGCCTCCATACAGAGACCAGAACACCCACTGACATGGGAAGATATCAAGCTTGAGTCTGGCGCCTTAGACCACTCGCCCATCCTGACAACTTGGAGTCTTGTGCTCAGTAGAAGTGACTGATTGACTACACACCCCTGGTCTGTGAGAGGCGGAAAGAGAGTTACTGAATACGATCATTGTATTGTATGTGAGTGATTGACTGGGTGCCTGTGAGAGAATGGGTAAATGTCCAGAAGGCTGAGTGAATGGTTTCATGGCAGGATGTCACTCAATAGCATTCTGAGTGCATACAGGTGAGTGATTCAGTGAGTGAGTGAATGGCAGAATGTATCTTTGAGTGAAATAGTGAGTCTCTGTGTTTTAATGCTTCATTTATGAAAGGATATCACAAAAAAAAACTCAGCCAAGGTCATCCCCAGATAGAGGTATACAGGTAAGTACAAGTAAGGGCATTCCAATGATAGGAAGTAGAAGCAGTGTGTACGTATATTTTTATTTCTATTGCGCCAACTGTTTATGCAGCGCTTAAAAAAATTACAACACAAGGATAATAAAGTACTAACAATGGAAATAAGAGCAACAAGAAATCGACAACGTGAGGCAAAGGGAGACCCTGTCATGACAAGCTTACACTTTGTCATTGGTGGGCAACAAACGGCCCTCAAGGGCTTCACCTGTGGCCCCCAACCTCTTTATTTACATTTATAAATAATTGAATGCAATACTCCTTGATAAAGTGTATGTTCACACGAAACGCGTAGGAGGGTGTTAACCTCCACTTTTAGATAGATTAAATAAAGAAGATTTTTTACAATACATTTGCTTGGGACCCACTTTGGCGGTGCGCTGTTTTTTTTCTCTTTTTCGAGATGTTTCAGGAGACCAGAAGTAGATACACATCAGAAGAGCAGCAGCATTTTGAATTGATTGTAAAAGAGAGAAGTGTGAGGCATTGGTCACACTGGAACCAGTTTGACTGGTTAACTCAGTTTAGGAACACTTTACTCCCTAAAGTGCAAAGCTCTATGACAGGCTCAGACAATCCTATTTTGTTATCTAATGTAGGATGACCTCCTGACTATCGCTTATTAGGGATAAGGTCACACAGTCCTGGGTGTATATCTCATGCAGGATGTCCTCCTGACTGCAGATTACCTGCTAAATGGCAGTGCTGATGTCACAGGTCACACCCAAAAAGTCAGTCAACAATGCTGACCAAAGCCGTCGCCATTAGTGATTGACTCGCCAAGAGAAAGTAGCTTGGTGGCCATCTTCGAAGACAAGAAATGCCCACTTTCTATAAATCCATTTTCTCTGTAACCAAAGGATCCTCCACCCGCCGCCACCACTAAGAACCCTCCCCAAAAAATCAGAGGGCATGAGGATGTATAGGATATAAACGGTATAAGAACATTTGAAAGAGTAACAAAAGAACATGTCAGAAGTGGGATTTGAACCCACGCCTCCATACAGAGACCAGAACACCCACTGACATGGGAAGATATCAAGCTTGAGTCTGGCGCCATCGACAACTCGGCCATCCTGACAACTTGGAGTCTTGTGCTCAGTAGAAGTGACTGATTGACTACGCACCCCTGGTCTGTGAGAGGCGGAAAGAGAGTTACTGAATACGATCATTGTATTGTATGTGAGTGATTGACTGGGTGCCTGTGAGAGAATGGGTAAATGTCCAGAAGGCTGAGTGAATGGTTTCATGGCAGGATGTCACTCAATAGCATTCTGAGTGCATACAGGTGAGTGATTCAGTGAGTGAGTGAATGGCAGAATGTATCTTTGAGTGAAATGGTGAGTCTCTGTGTTTTAATGCTTCATTTATGAAAGGATATCACAAAAAAAAACTCAGCCAAGGTCATCCCCAGATAGAGGTATACAGGTAAGTAGAAGTAAGGGCATTCCAATGATAGGAAGTAGAAGCAGTGTGTACGTATATTTTTATTTCTATTGCGCCAACTGTTTATGCAGCGCTTAAAAAAATTACAACACAAGGATAATAAAGTACTAACAATGGAAATAAGAGCAACAAGAAATCGACAACGTGAGGCAAAGGGAGACCCTGTCATGACAAGCTTACACTTTGTCATTGGTGGGCAACAAACGGCCCTCAAGGGCTTCACCTGTGGCCCCCAACCTCTTTATTTACATTTATAAATAATTGAATGCAATACTCCTTGATAAAGTGTATGTCCACACGAAACGCGTAGGAGGGTGTTAACCTCCACTTTTAGATAGATTAAATAAAGAAGATGTTTTACAATACATTTGCTTGGGACCCACTTTGGTGGTGTGCTGTTTTTTTCCTCTTTTTCGAGATGTTTCAGGAGACCAGAAGTAGATACACATCAGAAGAGCAGCAGCATTTTGAATTGATTGTAAAAGAGAGAAGTGTGAGGCATTGGTCACACTGGAACCAGTTTGACTGGTTAACTCAGTTTAGGAACACTTTACTCCCTAAAGTGCAAAGCTCTATGACAGGCTCAGACAATCCTATTTTGTTATCTAATGTAGGATGACCTCCTGACTATCGCTTATTAGGGATAAGGTCACACAGTCCTGGGTGTATATCTAATGCAGGATGTCCTCCTGACTGCAGATTACCTGCTAAATGGCAGTGCTGATGTCACAGGTCACACCCAAAAAGTCAGTCAGCAGTGCTGACCAAAGCCGTCGCCATTAGTGATTGACTCGCCAAGAGAAAGTAGCTTGGTGGCCATCTTCGAAGACAGGAAATGCCCACTTTCTATAAATCCATTTTCTCTGTAACCAAAGGATCCTCCACCCGCCGCCACTAAGGACCCTCCACAAAAAATCAGAGGGCATGAGGATGTATAGGATATTAACGGTATAAGAACATTGGAAAGAGTAACAAAAGAACATGTCAGAAGTGGGATTTGAACCCACACCTCCATACAGAGACCAGAACACCCACTGACATGGGAAGATATCAAGCTTGAGTCTGGCGCCATCGACAACTCGGCCATCCTGACAACTTGGAGTCTTGTGCTCAGTAGAAGTGACTGATTGACTACGCACCCCTGGTCTGTGAGAGGCGGAAAGAGAGTTACTGAATACGATCATTGTATTGTATGTGAGTGATTGACTGGGTGCCTGTGAGAGAATGGGTAAATGTCCAGAAGGCTGAGTGAATGGTTTCATGGCAGGATGTCACTCAATAGCATTCTGAGTGCATACAGGTGAGTGATTCAGTGAGTGAGTGAATGGCAGAATGTATCTTTGAGTGAAATGGTGAGTCTCTGTGTTTTAATGCTTCATTTATGAAAGGATATCACAAAAAAAAACTCAGCCAAGGTCATCCCCAGATAGAGGTATACAGGTAAGTAGAAGTAAGGGCATTCCAATGATAGGAAGTAGAAGCAGTGTGTACGTATATTTTTATTTCTATTGCGCCAACTGTTTATGCAGCGCTTAAAAAAATTACAACACAAGGATAATAAAGTACTAACAATGGAAATAAGAGCAACAAGAAATCGACAACGTGAGGCAAAGGGAGACCCTGTCATGACAAGCTTACACTTTGTCATTGGTGGGCAACAAACGGCCCTCAAGGGCTTCACCTGTGGCCCCCAACCTCTTTATTTACATTTATAAATAATTGAATGCAATACTCCTTGATAAAGTGTATGTCCACACGAAACGCGTAGGAGGGTGTTAACCTCCACTTTTAGATAGATTAAATAAAGAAGATGTTTTACAATACATTTGCTTGGGACCCACTTTGGTGGTGTGCTGTTTTTTTCCTCTTTTTCGAGATGTTTCAGGAGACCAGAAGTAGATACACATCAGAAGAGCAGCAGCATTTTGAATTGATTGTAAAAGAGAGAAGTGTGAGGCATTGGTCACACTGGAACCAGTTTGACTGGTTAACTCAGTTTAGGAACACTTTACTCCCTAAAGTGCAAAGCTCTATGACAGGCTCAGACAATCCTATTTTGTTATCTAATGTAGGATGACCTCCTGACTATCGCTTATTAGGGATAAGGTCACACAGTCCTGGGTGTATATCTAATGCAGGATGTCCTCCTGACTGCAGATTACCTGCTAAATGGCAGTGCTGATGTCACAGGTCACACCCAAAAAGTCAGTCAGCAATGCTGACCAAAGCCGTCGCCATTAGTGATTGACTCGCCAAGAGAAAGTAGCTTGGTGGCCATCTTCGAAGACAGGAAATGCCCACTTTCTATAAATCCATTTTCTCTGTAACCAAAGGATCCTCCACCCGCCGCCACTAAGGACCCTCCACAAAAAATCAGAGGGCATGAGGATGTATAGGATATTAACGGTATAAGAACATTGGAAAGAGTAACAAAAGAACTTGTCAGAAGTGGGATTTGAACCCACACCTCCATACAGAGACCAGAACACCCACTGACATGGGAAGATATCAAGCTTGAGTCTGGCGCCTTAGACCACTCAGCCATCCGGACAACTTGGAGTCTTGTGCTCAGTAGAAGTGACTGATTGACTACGCACCCCTGGTCTGTGAGAGGCGGAAAGAGAGTTACTGAATACGATCATTGTATTGTATGTGAGTGATTGACTGGGTGCCTGTGAGAGAATGGGTAAATGTCCAGAAGGCTGAGTGAATGGTTTCATGGCAGGATGTCACTCAATAGCATTCTGAGTGCATAGAGGTGAGTGATTCAGTGATTCAGTGAGTGAGTGAAATAGTGAGTCTCTGTGTTTTAATGCTTCATTTATGAAAGGATATCACAAAAAAAACCTCAGCGAAGGTCACCCCCAGATAGAGGTATACAGGTAAGTACAAGTAAGGGCATTCCAATGATAGGAAGTAGAAGCAGTGTGTACGTATATTTTTATTTCTATTGCGCCAACTGTTTATGCAGCGCTTAAAAAAATTACAACACAAGGATAATAAAGTACTAACAATGGAAATAAGAGCAACAAGAAATCGACAACGTGAGGCAAAGGGAGACCCTGTCATGACAAGCTTACACTTTGTCATTGGTGGGCAACAAACGGCCCTCAAGGGCTTCACCTGTGGCCCCCAACCTCTTTATTTACATTTATAAATAATTGAATGCAATACTCCTTGATAAAGTGTATGTTCACACCAAACGCGTAGGAGGGTGTTAACCTCCACTTTTAGATAGATTAAATAAAGAAGATTTTTTACAATACATTTGCTTGGGACCCACTTTGGTGGTGCGCTGTTTTTTTCCTCTTTTTCGAGATGTTTCAGGAGACCAGAAGTAGATACACATCAGAAGAGCAGCAGCATTTTGAATTGATTGTAAAAGAGAGAAGTGTGAGGCATTGGTCACACTGGAACCAGTTTGACTGGTTAACTCAGTTTAGGAACACTTTACTCCCTAAAGTGCAAAGCTCTATGACAGGCTCAGACAATCCTATTTTGGTATCTAATGTAGGATGACCTCCTGACTATCGCTTATTAGGGATAAGGTCACACAGTCCTGGGTGTATATCTAATGCAGGATGTCCTCCTGACTGCAGATTACCTGCTAAATGGCAGTGCTGATGTCACAGGTCACACCCAAAAAGTCAGTCAACAATGCTGACCAAAGCCGTCGCCATTAGTGATTGACTCGCCAAGAGAAAGTAGCTTGGTGGCCATCTTCGAAAACAAGAAATGCCCACTTTCTATAAATCCATTTTCTCTGTAACCAAAGGATCCTCCACCCGCCGCCACTAAGAACCCTCCCCAAAAAATCAGAGGGCATGAGGATGTATAGGATATAAACGGTATAAGAACATTTGAAAGAGTAACAAAAGAACATGTCAGAAGTGGGATTTGAACCCACGCCTCCATACAGAGACCAGAATACCCACTGACATGGGAAGATATCAAGCTTGAGTCTGGCACCTTAGAACACTCGGCCATCCTGACGACTTGGAGTCTTGTGCTCAGTAGAAGTGACTGATTGACTACGCACCCCTGGTCTGTGAGAGGCGGAAAGAGAGTTACTGAATACGATCATTGTATTGTATGTGAGTGATTGACTGGGTGCCTGTGAGAGAATGGGTAAATGTCCACAAGGCTGAGTGAATGGTTTCATGGCAGGATGTCACTCAATAGCATTCTGAGTGCATACAGGTGAGTGATTCAGTGAGTGAGTGAAATAGTGAGTCTCTGTGTTTTAATGCTTCATTTATGAAAGGATATCACAAAAAAAACCTCAGCGAAGGTCATCCCCAGATAGAGGTATACAGGTAAGTACAAGTAAGGGCATTCCAATGATAGGAAGTAGAAGCAGTGTGTACGTATATTTTTATTTCTATTGCGCCAACTGTTTATGCAGCGCTTAAAAAAATTACAACACAAGGATAATAAAGTACTAACAATGGAAATAAGAGCAACAAGAAATCGACAACGTGAGGCAAAGGGAGACCCTGTCATGACAAGCTTACACTTTGTCATTGGTGGGCAACAAACGGCCCTCAAGGGCTTCACCTGTGGCCCCCAACCTCTTTATTTACATTTATAAATAATTGAATGCAATACTCCTTGATAAAGTGTATGTTCACACGAAACGCGTAGGAGGGTGTTAACCTCCACTTTTAGATAGATTAAATAAAGAAGATTTTTTACAATACTTTTGCTTGGGACCCACTTTGGTGGTGCGCTGTTTTTTTCCTCTTTTTCGAGATGTTTCAGGAGACCAGAAGTAGATACACATCAGAAGAGCAGCAGCATTTTGAATTGATTGTAAAAGAGAGAAGTGTGAGGCATTGGTCACACTGGAACCAGTTTGACTGGTTAACTCAGTTTAGGAACACTTTACTCCCTAAAGTGCAAAGCTCTATGACAGGCTCAGACAATCCTATTTTGTTATCTAATGTAGGATGACCTCCTGACTATCGCTTATTAGGGATAAGGTCACACAGTCCTGGGTGTATATCTAATGCAGGATGTCCTCCTGACTGCAGATTACCTGCTAAATGGCAGTGCTGATGTCACAGGTCACACCCAAAAAGTCAGTCAGCAATGCTGACCAAAGCCGTCGCCATTAGTGATTGACTCGCCAAGAGAAAGTAGCTTGGTGGCCATCTTCGAAGACAGGAAATGCCCACTTTCTATAAATCCATTTTCTCTGTAACCAAAGGATCCTCCACCCGCCGCCACTAAGAACCCTCCCCAAAAAATCAGAGGGCATGAGGATGTATAGGATATTAGCGGTATAAGAACATTGGAAAGAGTAACAAAAGAACATGTCAGAAGTGGGATTTGAACCCACGCCTCCATACAGAGACCAGAACACCCACTGACATGGGAAGATATCAAGCTTGAGTCTGGCGCCTTAGACCACTCGGCCATCCTGACAACTTGGAGTCTTGTGCTCAGTAGAAGTGACTGATTGACTACGCACCCCTGGTCTGTTAGAGGCGGAAAGAGAGTTACTGAATACGATCATTGTATTGTATGTGAGTGATTGACTGGGTGCCTGTGAGAGAATGGGTAAATGTCCAGAAGGCTGAGTGAATGGTTTCATGGCAGGATGTCACTCAATAGCATTCTGAGTGCATACAGGTGAGTGATTCAGTGAGTGAGTGAATGGCAGAATGTATCTTTGAGTGAAATAGTGAGTCTCTGTGTTTTAATGCTTCATTTATGAAAGGATATCACAAAAAAAAACTCAGCCAAGGTCATCCCCAGATAGAGGTATACAGGTAAGTTCAAGTAAGGGCATTCCAATGATAGGAAGTAGAAGCAGTGTGTACGTATATTTTTATTTCTATTGCGCCAACTGTTTATGCAGCGCTTAAAAAAATTACAACACAAGGATAATAAAGTACTAACAATGGAAATAAGAGCAACAAGAAATCGACAACGTGAGGCAAAGGGAGACCCTGTCATGACAAGCTTACACTTTGTCATTGGTGGGCAACAAACGGCCCTCAAGGGCTTCACCTGTGGCCCCCAACCTCTTTATTTACATTTATAAATAATTGAATGCAATACTCCTTGATAAAGTGTATGTTCACACGAAACGCGTAGGAGGGTGTTAACCTCCACTTTTAGATAGATTAAATAAAGAAGATTTTTTACAATACATTTGCTTGGGACCCACTTTGGTGGTGCGCTGTTTTTTTCCTCTTTTTCGAGATGTTTCAGGAGACCAGAAGTAGATACACATCAGAAGAGCAGCAGCATTTTGAATTGATTGTAAAAGAGAGAAGTGTGAGGCATTGGTCACACTGGAACCAGTTTGACTGGTTAACTCAGTTTAGGAACACTTTACTCCCTAAAGTGCAAAGCTCTATGACAGGCTCAGACAATCCTATTTTGTTATCTAATGTAGGATGACCTCCTGACTATCGCTTATTAGGGATAAGGTCACACAGTCCTGGGTGTATATCTAATGCAGGATGTCCTCCTGACTGCAGATTACCTGCTAAATGGCAGTGCTGATGTCACAGGTCACACCCAAAAAGTCAGTCAGCAATGCTGACCAAAGCCGTCGCCATTAGTGATTGACTCGCCAAGAGAAAGTAGCTTGGTGGCCATCTTCGAAGACAGGAAATGCCCACTTTCTATAAATCCATTTTCTCTGTAACCAAAGGATCCTCCACCCGCCGCCACTAAGAACCCTCCCCAAAAAATCAGAGGGCATGAGGATGTATAGGATATTAGCGGTATAAGAACATTGGAAAGAGTAACAAAAGAACATGTCAGAAGTGGGATTTGAACCCACGCCTCCATACAGAGACCAGAACACCCACTGACATGGGAAGATATCAAGCTTGAGTCTGGCGCCTTAGACCACTCGGCCATCCTGACAACTTGGAGTCTTGTGCTCAGTAGAAGTGACTGATTGACTACGCACCCCTGGTCTGTTAGAGGCGGAAAGAGAGTTACTGAATACGATCATTGTATTGTATGTGAGTGATTGACTGGGTGCCTGTGAGAGAATGGGTAAATGTCCAGAAGGCTGAGTGAATGGTTTCATGGCAGGATGTCACTCAATAGCATTCTGAGTGCATACAGGTGAGTGATTCAGTGAGTGAGTGAATGGCAGAATGTATCTTTGAGTGAAATAGTGAGTCTCTGTGTTTTAATGCTTCATTTATGAAAGGATATCACAAAAAAAAACTCAGCCAAGGTCATCCCCAGATAGAGGTATACAGGTAAGTTCAAGTAAGGGCATTCCAATGATAGGAAGTAGAAGCAGTGTGTACGTATATTTTTATTTCTATTGCGCCAACTGTTTATGCAGCGCTTAAAAAAATTACAACACAAGGATAATAAAGTACTAACAATGGAAATAAGAGCAACAAGAAATCGACAACGTGAGGCAAAGGGAGACCCTGTCATGACAAGCTTACACTTTGTCATTGGTGGGCAACAAACGGCCCTCAAGGGCTTCACCTGTGGCCCCCAACCTCTTTATTTACATTTATAAATAATTGAATGCAATACTCCTTGATAAAGTGTATGTTCACACGAAACGCGTAGGAGGGTGTTAACCTCCACTTTTAGATAGATTAAATAAAGAAGATTTTTTACAATACATTTGCTTGGGACCCACTTTGGTGGTGCGCTGTTTTTTTCCTCTTTTTCGAGATGTTTCAGGAGACCAGAAGTAGATACACATCAGAAGAGCAGCAGCATTTTGAATTGATTGTAAAAGAGAGAAGTGTGAGGCATTGGTCACACTGGAACCAGTTTGACTGGTTAACTCAGTTTAGGAACACTTTACTCCCTAAAGTGCAAAGCTCTATGACAGGCTCAGACAATCCTATTTTGTTATCTAATGTAGGATGACCTCCTGACTATCGCTTATTAGGGATAAGGTCACACAGTCCTGGGTGTATATCTAATGCAGGATGTCCTCCTGACTGCAGATTACCTGCTAAATGGCAGTGCTGATGTCACAGGTCACACCCAAAAAGTCAGTCAGCAATGCTGACCAAAGCCGTCGCCATTAGTGATTGACTCGCCAAGAGAAAGTAGCTTGGTGGCCATCTTCGAAGACAGGAAATGCCCACTTTCTATAAATCCATTTTCTCTGTAACCAAAGGATCCTCCACCCGCCACCACTAAGAACCCTCCCCAAAAAATCAGAGGGCATGAGGATGTATAGGATATTAGCGGTATAAGAACATTGGAAAGAGTAACAAAAGAACATGTCAGAAGTGGGATTTGAACCCACGCCTCCATACAGAGACCAGAACACCCACTGACATGGGAAGATATCAAGCTTGAGTCTGGCGCCTTAGACCACTCGGCCATCCTGACAACTTGGAGTCTTGTGCTCAGTAGAAGTGACTGATTGACTACGCACCCCTGGTCTGTTAGAGGCGGAAAGAGAGTTACTGAATACGATCATTGTATTGTATGTGAGTGATTGACTGGGTGCCTGTGAGAGAATGGGTAAATGTCCAGAAGGCTGAGTGAATGGTTTCATGGCAGGATGTCACTCAATAGCATTCTGAGTGCATACAGGTGAGTGATTCAGTGAGTGAGTGAATGGCAGAATGTATCTTTGAGTGAAATAGTGAGTCTCTGTGTTTTAATGCTTCATTTATGAAAGGATATCACAAAAAAAAACTCAGCCAAGGTCATCCCCAGATAGAGGTATACAGGTAAGTACAAGTAAGGGCATTCCAATGATAGGAAGTAGAAGCAGTGTGTACGTATATTTTTATTTCTATTGCGCCAACTGTTTATGCAGCGCTTAAAAAAATTACAACACAAGGATAATAAAGTACTAACAATGGAAATAAGAGCAACAAGAAATCGACAACGTGAGGCAAAGGGAGACCCTGTCATGACAAGCTTACACTTTGTCATTGGTGGGCAACAAACGGCCCTCAAGGGCTTCACCTGTGGCCCCCAACCTCTTTATTTACATTTATAAATAATTGAATGCAATACTCCTTGATAAAGTGTATGTTCACACGAAACGCGTAGGAGGGTGTTAACCTCCACTTTTAGATAGATTAAATAAAGAAGATGTTTTAGAATACATTTGCTTGGGACCCACTTTGGTGGTGCGCTGTTTTTTTTCTCTTTTTCGAGATGTTTCAGGAGACCAGAAGTAGATACACATCAGAAGAGCAGCAGCATTTTGAATTGATTGTAAAAGAGAGAAGTGTGAGGCATTGGTCACACTGGAACCAGTTTGACTGGTTAACTCAGTTTAGGAACACTTTACTCCCTAAAGTGCAAAGCTCTATGACAGGCTCAGACAATCCTATTTTGTTATCTAATGTAGGATGACCTCCTGACTATCGCTTATTAGGGATAAGGTCATACAGTCCTGGGTGTATATCTAATGCAGGATGTCCTCCTGACTGCAGATTACCTGCTAAATGGCAGTGCTGATGTCACAGGTCACACCCAAAAAGCCAGTCAGCAATGCTGACCAAAGCCGTCGCCATTAGTGATTGACTCGCCAAGAGAAAGTAGCTTGGTGGCCATCTTCGAAGACAGGAAATGCCCACTTTCTATAAATCCATTTTCTCTGTAACCAAAGGATCCTCCACCCGCCGCCACTAAGAACCCTCCCCAAAAAATCAGAGGGCATGAGGATGTATAGGATATTAACGGTATAAGAACATTTGAAAGAGTAACAAAAGAACAAGTCAGAAGTGGGATTTGAACCCACGCTTCCATACAGAGACCAGAACACCCACTGACATGGGAAGATATCAAGCTTGAGTCTGGCGCCTTAGACCACTCGGCCATCCTGACAACATGGAGCCTTGTGCTCAGTAGAAGTGACTGATTAACTACGCACCCCTGGTCTGTGACAGGCGGAAAGAGAGTTACTGAATACGATCATTGTATTGTATGTGAGTGATTGACTGGGTGCCTGTGAGAGAATGGGTAAATGTCCACAAGGCTGAGTGAATGGTTTCATGGCAGGATGTCACTCAATAGCATTCTGAGTGCATACAGGTGAGTGATTCAGTGAGTGAGTGAATGGCAGAATGTATCTTTGAGTGAAATAGTGAGTCTCTGTGTTTTAATGCTTCATTTATGAAAGGATATCACAAAAAAAAACTCAGCCAAGGTCATCCCCAGATAGAGGTATACAGGTAAGTTCAAGTAAGGGCATTCCAATGATAGGAAGTAGAAGCAGTGTGTACGTATATTTTTATTTCTATTGCGCCAACTGTTTATGCAGCGCTTAAAAAAATTACAACACAAGGATAATAAAGTACTAACAATGGAAATAAGAGCAACAAGAAATCGACAACGTGAGGCAAAGGGAGACCCTGTCATGACAAGCTTACACTTTGTCATTGGTGGGCAACAAACGGCCCTCAAGGGCTTCACCTGTGGCCCCCAACCTCTTTATTTACATTTATAAATAATTGAATGCAATACTCCTTGATAAAGTGTATGTTCACACGAAACGCGTAGGAGGGTGTTAACCTCCACTTTTAGATAGATTAAATAAAGAAGATTTTTTACAATACATTTGCTTGGGACCCACTTTGGCGGTGCGCTGTTTTTTTTCTCTTTTTCGAGATGTTTCAGGAGACCAGAAGTAGATACACATCAGAAGAGCAGCAGCATTTTGAATTGATTGTAAAAGAGAGAAGTGTGAGGCATTGGTCACACTGGAACCAGTTTGACTGGTTAACTCAGTTTAGGAACACTTTACTCCCTAAAGTGCAAAGCTCTATGACAGGCTCAGACAATCCTATTTTGTTATCTAATGTAGGATGACCTCCTGACTATCGCTTATTAGGGATAAGGTCACACAGTCCTGGGTGTATATCTAATGCAGGATGTCCTCCTGACTGCAGATTACCTGCTAAATGGCAGTGCTGATGTCACAGGTCACACCCAAAAAGTCAGTCAGCAATGCTGACCAAAGCCGTCGCCATTAGTGATTGACTCGCCAAGAGAAAGTAGCTTGGTGGCCATCTTCGAAGACAGGAAATGCCCACTTTCTATAAATCCATTTTCTCTGTAACCAAAGGATCCTCCACCCGCCACCACTAAGAACCCTCCCCAAAAAATCAGAGGGCATGAGGATGTATAGGATATTAGCGGTATAAGAACATTGGAAAGAGTAACAAAAGAACATGTCAGAAGTGGGATTTGAACCCACGCCTCCATACAGAGACCAGAACACCCACTGACATGGGAAGATATCAAGCTTGAGTCTGGCGCCTTAGACCACTCGGCCATCCTGACAACTTGGAGTCTTGTGCTCAGTAGAAGTGACTGATTGACTACGCACCCCTGGTCTGTTAGAGGCGGAAAGAGAGTTACTGAATACGATCATTGTATTGTATGTGAGTGATTGACTGGGTGCCTGTGAGAGAATGGGTAAATGTCCAGAAGGCTGAGTGAATGGTTTCATGGCAGGATGTCACTCAATAGCATTCTGAGTGCATACAGGTGAGTGATTCAGTGAGTGAGTGAATGGCAGAATGTATCTTTGAGTGAAATAGTGAGTCTCTGTGTTTTAATGCTTCATTTATGAAAGGATATCACAAAAAAAAACTCAGCCAAGGTCATCCCCAGATAGAGGTATACAGGTAAGTACAAGTAAGGGCATTCCAATGATAGGAAGTAGAAGCAGTGTGTACGTATATTTTTATTTCTATTGCGCCAACTGTTTATGCAGCGCTTAAAAAAATTACAACACAAGGATAATAAAGTACTAACAATGGAAATAAGAGCAACAAGAAATCGACAACGTGAGGCAAAGGGAGACCCTGTCATGACAAGCTTACACTTTGTCATTGGTGGGCAACAAACGGCCCTCAAGGGCTTCACCTGTGGCCCCCAACCTCTTTATTTACATTTATAAATAATTGAATGCAATACTCCTTGATAAAGTGTATGTTCACACGAAACGCGTAGGAGGGTGTTAACCTCCACTTTTAGATAGATTAAATAAAGAAGATGTTTTAGAATACATTTGCTTGGGACCCACTTTGGTGGTGCGCTGTTTTTTTTCTCTTTTTCGAGATGTTTCAGGAGACCAGAAGTAGATACACATCAGAAGAGCAGCAGCATTTTGAATTGATTGTAAAAGAGAGAAGTGTGAGGCATTGGTCACACTGGAACCAGTTTGACTGGTTAACTCAGTTTAGGAACACTTTACTCCCTAAAGTGCAAAGCTCTATGACAGGCTCAGACAATCCTATTTTGTTATCTAATGTAGGATGACCTCCTGACTATCGCTTATTAGGGATAAGGTCATACAGTCCTGGGTGTATATCTAATGCAGGATGTCCTCCTGACTGCAGATTACCTGCTAAATGGCAGTGCTGATGTCACAGGTCACACCCAAAAAGCCAGTCAGCAATGCTGACCAAAGCCGTCGCCATTAGTGATTGACTCGCCAAGAGAAAGTAGCTTGGTGGCCATCTTCGAAGACAGGAAATGCCCACTTTCTATAAATCCATTTTCTCTGTAACCAAAGGATCCTCCACCCGCCGCCACTAAGAACCCTCCCCAAAAAATCAGAGGGCATGAGGATGTATAGGATATTAACGGTATAAGAACATTTGAAAGAGTAACAAAAGAACAAGTCAGAAGTGGGATTTGAACCCACGCTTCCATACAGAGACCAGAACACCCACTGACATGGGAAGATATCAAGCTTGAGTCTGGCGCCTTAGACCACTCGGCCATCCTGACAACATGGAGCCTTGTGCTCAGTAGAAGTGACTGATTAACTACGCACCCCTGGTCTGTGACAGGCGGAAAGAGAGTTACTGAATACGATCATTGTATTGTATGTGAGTGATTGACTGGGTGCCTGTGAGAGAATGGGTAAATGTCCACAAGGCTGAGTGAATGGTTTCATGGCAGGATGTCACTCAATAGCATTCTGAGTGCATACAGGTGAGTGATTCAGTGAGTGAGTGAATGGCAGAATGTATCTTTGAGTGAAATAGTGAGTCTCTGTGTTTTAATGCTTCATTTATGAAAGGATATCACAAAAAAAAAACTCAGCGAAAGTCATCCCCAGATAGAGGTATACAGGCAAGTACAAGTAAGGGCATTCCAATGATAGGAAGTAGAAGCAGTGTGTACGTATATTTTTATTTCTATTGCGCCAACTGTTTATGCAGCGCTTAAAAAAATTACAACACAAGGATAATAAAGTACTAACAATGGAAATAAGAGCAACAAGAAATCGACAACGTGAGGCAAAGGAGACCCTGTCATGACAAGCTTACACTTTGTCATTGGTGGGCAACAAACGGCCCTCAAGGGCTTCACCTGTGGCCCCCAACCTCTTTATTTACATTTATAAACAATTGAATGCAATACTCCTTGATAAAGTGTATGTTCACACCAAACGCGTAGGAGGGTGTTAACCTCCACTTTTAGATAGATTAAATAAAGAAGATTTTTACAATACATTTGCTTGGGACCCACTTTGGCGGTGCGCTGTTTTTTTTCTCTTTTTCGAGATGTTTCAGGAGACCAGAAGTAGATACACATCAGAAGAGCAGCAGCATTTTGAATTGATTGTAAAAGAGAGAAGTGTGAGGCATTGGTCACACTGGAACCAGTTTGACTGGTTAACTCAGTTTAGGAACACTTTACTCCCTAAAGTGCAAAGCTCTATGACAGGCTCAGACAATCCTATTTTGTTATCTAATGTAGGATGACCTCCTGACTATCGCTTATTAGGGATAAGGTCACACAGTCCTGGGTGTATATCTAATGCAGGATGTCCTCCTGACTGCAGATTACCTGCTAAATGGCAGTGCTGATGTCACAGGTCACACCCAAAAAGTCAGTCAGCAATGCTGACCAAAGCCGTCGCCATTAGTGATTGACTCGCCAAGAGAAAGTAGCTTGGTGGCCATCTTCGAAGACAGGAAATGCCCACTTTCTATAAATCCATTTTCTCTGTAACCAAAGGATCCTCCACCCGCCGCCACTAAGAACCCTCCCCAAAAAATCAGAGGGCATGAGGATGTATAGGATATTAACGGTATAAGAACATTTGAAAGAGTAACAAAAGAACAATTCAGAAGTGGGATTTGAACCCACGCTTCCATACAGAGACCAGAACACCCACTGACATGGGAAGATATCAAGCTTGAGTCTGGCGCCTTAGACCACTCGGCCATCCTGACAACATGGAGCCTTGTGCTCAGTAGAAGTGACTGATTAACTACGCACCCCTGGTCTGTGACAGGCGGAAAGAGAGTTACTGAATACGATCATTGTATTGTATGTGAGTGATTGACTGGGTGCCTGTGAGAGAATGGGTAAATGTCCAGAAGGCTGAGTGAATGGTTTCATGGCAGGATGTCACTCAATAGCATTCTGAGTGCATACAGGTGAGTGATTCAGTGAGTGAGTGAATGGCAGAATGTATCTTTGAGTGAAATAGTGAGTCTCTGTGTTTTAATGCTTCATTTATGAAAGGATATCACAAAAAAAAAACTCAGCGAAAGTCATCCCCAGATAGAGGTATACAGGCAAGTACAAGAAAAGGCATTCCAATGATAGGTAGTAGAAGCAGTGTGTACGTATATTTTTATTTCTATTGCGCCAACTGTTTATGCAGCGCTTAAAAAAATTACAACACAAGGATAATAAAGTACTAACAATGGAAATAAGAGCAACAAGAAATCGACAACGTGAGGCAAAGGAGACCCTGTCATGACAAGCTTACACTTTGTCATTGGTGGGCAACAAACGGCCCTCAAGGGCTTCACCTGTGGCCCCCAACCTCTTTATTTACATTTATAAATAATTGAATGCAATACTCCTTGATAAAGTGTATGTTCACACCAAACACGTAGGAGGGTGTTAACCTCCACTTTTAGATAGATTAAATAAAGAAGATTTTTACAATACATTTGCTTGGGACCCACTTTGGCGGTGCGCTGTTTTTTTTCTCTTTTTCGAGATGTTTCAGGAGACCAGAAGTAGATACACATCAGAAGAGCAGCAGCATTTTGAATTGATTGTAAAAGAGAGAAGTGTGAGGCATTGGTCACACTGGAACCAGTTTGACTGGTTAACTCAGTTTAGGAACACTTTACTCCCTAAAGTGCAAAGCTCTATGACAGGCTCAGACAATCCTATTTTGTTATCTAATGTAGGATGACCTCCTGACTATCGCTTATTAGGGATAAGGTCACACAGTCCTGGGTGTATATCTAATGCAGGATGTCCTCCTGACTGCAGATTACCTGCTAAATGGCAGTGCTGATGTCACAGGTCACACCCAAAAAGTCAGTCAGCAATGCTGACCAAAGCCGTCGCCATTAGTGATTGACTCGCCAAGAGAAAGTAGCTTGGTGGCCATCTTCGAAGACAGGAAATGCCCACTTTCTATAAATCCATTTTCTCTGTAACCAAAGGATCCTCCACCCGCCGCCACTAAGAACCCTCCCCAAAAAATCAGAGGGCATGAGGATGTATAGGATATTAACGGTATAAGAACATTTGAAAGAGTAACAAAAGAACAAGTCAGAAGTGGGATTTGAACCCAAGCTTCCATACAGAGACCAGAACACCCACTGACATGGGAAGATATCAAGCTTGAGTCTGGCGCCTTAGACCACTCGGCCATCCTGACAACATGGAGTCTTGTGCTCAGTAGAAGTGACTGATTAACTACGCACCCCTGGTCTGTGACAGGCGGAAAGAGAGTTACTGAATACGATCATTGTATTGTATGTGAGTGATTGACTGGGTGCCTGTGAGAGAATGGGTAAATGTTCAGAAGGCTGAGTGAATGGTTTCATGGCAGGATGTCACTCAATAGCATTCTGAGTGCATACAGGTGAGTGATTCAGTGAGTGAGTGAATGGCAGAATGTATCTTTGAGTGAAATAGTGAGTCTCTGTGTTTTAATGCTTCATTTATGAAAGGATATCACAAAAAAAAACTCAGCCAAGGTCATCCCCAGATAGAGGTATACAGGTAAGTACAAGTAAGGGCATTCCAATGATAGGAAGTAGAAGCAGTGTGTACGTATATTTTTATTTCTATTGCGCCAACTGTTTATGCAGCGCTTAAAAAAATTACAACACAAGGATAATAAAGTACTAACAATGGAAATAAGAGCAACAAGAAATCGACAACGTGAGGCAAAGGGAGACCCTGTCATGACAAGCTTACACTTTGTCATTGGTGGGCAACAAACGGCCCTCAAGGGCTTCACCTGTGGCCCCCAACCTCTTTATTTACATTTATAAATAATTGAATGCAATACTCCTTGATAAAGTGTATGTTCACACGAAACGCGTAGGAGGGTGTTAACCTCCACTTTTAGATAGATTAAATAAAGAAGATGTTTTAGAATACATTTGCTTGGGACCCACTTTGGTGGTGCGCTGTTTTTTTTCTCTTTTTCGAGATGTTTCAGGAGACCAGAAGTAGATACACATCAGAAGAGCAGCAGCATTTTGAATTGATTGTAAAAGAGAGAAGTGTGAGGCATTGGTCACACTGGAACCAGTTTGACTGGTTAACTCAGTTTAGGAACACTTTACTCCCTAAAGTGCAAAGCTCTATGACAGGCTCAGACAATCCTATTTTGTTATCTAATGTAGGATGACCTCCTGACTATCGCTTATTAGGGATAAGGTCACACAGTCCTGGGTGTATATCTAATGCAGGATGTCCTCCTGACTGCAGATTACCTGCTAAATGGCAGTGCTGATGTCACAGGTCACACCCAAAAAGTCAGTCAGCAATGCTGACCAAAGCCGTCGCCATTAGTGATTGACTCGCCAAGAGAAAGTAGCTTGGTGGCCATCTTCGAAGACAGGAAATGCCCACTTTCTATAAATCCATTTTCTCTGTAACCAAAGGATCCTCCACCCGCCGCCACTAAGAACCCTCCCCAAAAAATCAGAGGGCATGAGGATGTATAGGATATTAACGGTATAAGAACATTTGAAAGAGTAACAAAAGAACAAGTCAGAAGTGGGATTTGAACCCAAGCTTCCATACAGAGACCAGAACACCCACTGACATGGGAAGATATCAAGCTTGAGTCTGGCGCCTTAGACCACTCGGCCATCCTGACAACATGGAGTCTTGTGCTCAGTAGAAGTGACTGATTAACTACGCACCCCTGGTCTGTGACAGGCGGAAAGAGAGTTACTGAATACGATCATTGTATTGTATGTGAGTGATTGACTGGGTGCCTGTGAGAGAATGGGTAAATGTTCAGAAGGCTGAGTGAATGGTTTCATGGCAGGATGTCACTCAATAGCATTCTGAGTGCATACAGGTGAGTGATTCAGTGAGTGAGTGAATGGCAGAATGTATCTTTGAGTGAAATAGTGAGTCTCTGTGTTTTAATGCTTCATTTATGAAAGCATATCACAAAAAAAAACTCAGCCAAGGTCATCCCCAGATAGAGGTATACAGGTAAGTACAAGTAAGGGCATTCCAATGATAGGAAGTAGAAGCAGTGTGTACGTATATTTTTATTTCTATTGCGCCAACTGTTTATGCAGCGCTTAAAAAAATTACAACACAAGGATAATAAAGTACTAACAATGGAAATAAGAGCAACAAGAAATCGACAACGTGAGGCAAAGGGAGACCCTGTCATGACAAGCTTACACTTTGTCATTGGTGGGCAACAAACGGCCCTCAAGGGCTTCACCTGTGGCCCCCAACCTCTTTATTTACATTTATAAATAATTGAATGCAATACTCCTTGATAAAGTGTATGTTCACACGAAACGCGTAGGAGGGTGTTAACCTCCACTTTTAGATAGATTAAATAAAGAAGATGTTTTAGAATACATTTGCTTGGGACCCACTTTGGTGGTGCGCTGTTTTTTTTCTCTTTTTCGAGATGTTTCAGGAGACCAGAAGTAGATACACATCAGAAGAGCAGCAGCATTTTGAATTGATTGTAAAAGAGAGAAGTGTGAGGCATTGGTCACACTGGAACCAGTTTGACTGGTTAACTCAGTTTAGGAACACTTTACTCCCTAAAGTGCAAAGCTCTATGACAGGCTCAGACAATCCTATTTTGTTATCTAATGTAGGATGACCTCCTGACTATCGCTTATTAGGGATAAGGTCACACAGTCCTGGGTGTATATCTAATGCAGGATGTCCTCCTGACTGCAGATTACCTGCTAAATGGCAGTGCTGATGTCACAGGTCACACCCAAAAAGTCAGTCAGCAATGCTGACCAAAGCCGTCGCCATTAGTGATTGACTCGCCAAGAGAAAGTAGCTTGGTGGCCATCTTCGAAGACAGGAAATGCCCACTTTCTATAAATCCATTTTCTCTGTAACCAAAGGATCCTCCACCCGCCGCCACTAAGAACCCTCCCCAAAAAATCAGAGGGCATGAGGATGTATAGGATATTAGCGGTATAAGAACATTGGAAAGAGTAACAAAAGAACATGTCAGAAGTGGGATTTGAACCCACGCCTCCATACAGAGACCAGAACACCCACTGACATGGGAAGATATCAAGCTTGAGTCTGACGCCTTAGACCACTCGGCCATCCTGACAACTGGGAGTCTTGTGCTCAGTAGAAGTGACTGATTGACTACGCACCCCTGGTCTGTGAGAGGCGGAAAGAGAGTTACTGAATACGATCATTGTATTGTATGTGAGTGATTGACTGGGTGCCTGTGAGAGAATGGGTAAATGTCCACAAGGCTGAGTGAATGGTTTCATGGCAGGATGTCACTCAATAGCATTCTGAGTGCATACAGGTGAGTGATTCAGTGAGTGAGTGAATGGCAGAATGTATCTTTGAGTGAAATAGTGAGTCTCTGTGTTTTAATGCTTCATTTATGAAAGGATATCACAAAAAAAAACTCAGCCAAGGTCATCCCCAGATAGAGGTATACAGGTAAGTACAAGTAAGGGCATTCCAATGATAGGAAGTAGAAGCAGTGTGTACGTATATTTTTATTTCTATTGCGCCAACTGTTTATGCAGCGCTTAAAAAAATTACAACACAAGGATAATAAAGTACTAACAATGGAAATAAGAGCAACAAGAAATCGACAACGTGAGGCAAAGGGAGACCCTGTCATGACAAGCTTACACTTTGTCATTGGTGGGCAACAAACGGCCCTCAAGGGCTTCACCTGTGGCCCCCAACCTCTTTATTTACATTTATAAATAATTGAATGCAATACTCCTTGATAAAGTGTATGTTCACACGAAACGCGTAGGAGGGTGTTAACCTCCACTTTTAGATAGATTAAATAAAGAAGATTTTTTACAATACATTTGCTTGGGACCCACTTTGGCGGTGCGCTGTTTTTTTTCTCTTTTTCGAGATGTTTCAGGAGACCAGAAGTAGATACACATCAGAAGAGCAGCAGCATTTTGAATTGATTGTAAAAGAGAGAAGTGTGAGGCATTGGTCACACTGGAACCAGTTTGACTGGTTAACTCAGTTTAGGAACACTTTACTCCCTAAAGTGCAAAGCTCTATGACAGGCTCAGACAATCCTATTTTGTTATCTAATGTAGGATGACCTCCTGACTATCGCTTATTAGGGATAAGGTCACACAGTCCTGGGTGTATATCTAATGCAGGATGTCCTCCTGACTGCAGATTACCTGCTAAATGGCAGTGCTGATGTCACAGGTCACACCCAAAAAGTCAGTCAGCAATGCTGACCAAAGCCGTCGCCATTAGTGATTGACTCGCCAAGAGAAAGTAGCTTGGTGGCCATCTGCGAAGACAGGAAATGCCCACTTTCTATAAATCCATTTTCTCTGTAACCAAAGGATCCTCCACCCGCCGCCACTAAGAACCCTCCCCAAAAAATCAGAGGGCATGAGGATGTATAGGATATTAGCGGTATAAGAACATTGGAAAGAGTAACAAAAGAATATGTCAGAAGTGGGATTTGAACCCACGCCTCCATACAGAGGCCAGAACACCCACTGACATGGGAAGATATCAAGCTTGAGTCTGGCGCCTTAGACCACTCGGCCATCCTGACAACTTGGAGTCTTGTGCTCAGTAGAAGTGACTGATTGACTACGCACCCCTGGTCTGTTAGAGGCGGAAAGAGAGTTACTGAATACGATCATTGTATTGTATGTGAGTGATTGACTGGGTGCCTGTGAGAGAATGGGTAAATGTCCAGAAGGCTGAGTGAATGGTTTCATGGCAGGATGTCACTCAATAGCATTCTGAGTGCATACAGGTGAGTGATTCAGTGAGTGAGTGAATGGCAGAATGTATCTTTGAGTGAAATAGTGAGTCTCTGTGTTTTAATGCTTCATTTATGAAAGGATATCACAAAAAAAAACTCAGCCAAGGTCATCCCCAGATAGAGGTATACAGGTAAGTACAAGTAAGGGCATTCCAATGATAGGAAGTAGAAGCAGTGTGTACGTATATTTTTATTTCTATTGCGCCAACTGTTTATGCAGCGCTTAAAAAAATTACAACACAAGGATAATAAAGTACTAACAATGGAAATAAGAGCAACAAGAAATCGACAACGTGAGGCAAAGGGAGACCCTGTCATGACAAGCTTACACTTTGTCATTGGTGGGCAACAAACGGCCCTCAAGGGCTTCACCTGTGGCCCCCAACCTCTTTATTTACATTTATAAATAATTGAATGCAATACTCCTTGATAAAGTGTATGTTCACACGAAACGCGTAGGAGGGTGTTAACCTCCACTTTTAGATAGATTAAATAAAGAAGATGTTTTAGAATACATTTGCTTGGGACCCACTTTGGTGGTGCGCTGTTTTTTTCCTCTTTTTCGAGATGTTTCAGGAGACCAGAAGTAGATACACATCAGAAGAGCAGCAGCATTTTGAATTGATTGTAAAAGAGAGAAGTGTGAGGCATTGGTCACACTGGAACTAGTTTGACTGGTTAACTCAGTTTAGGAACACTTTACTCCCTAAAGTGCAAAGCTCTATGACAGGCTCAGACAATCCTATTTTGTTATCTAATGTAGGATGACCTCCTGACTATCGCTTATTAGGGATAAGGTCATACAGTCCTGGGTGTATATCTAATGCAGGATGTCCTCCTGACTGCAGATTACCTGCTAAATGGCAGTGCTGATGTCACAGGTCACACCCAAAAAGTCAGTCAGCAATGCTGACCAAAGCCGTCGCCATTAGTGATTGACTCGCCAAGAGAAAGTAGCTTGGTGGCCATCTTCGAAGACAGGAAATGCCCACTTTCTATAAATCCATTTTCTCTGTAACCAAAGGATCCTCCACCCGCCGCCACTAAGAACCCTCCCCAAAAAATCAGAGGGCATGAGGATGTATATGATATTAGCGGTATAAGAACATTGGAAAGAGTAACAGAAGAACATGTCAGAAGTGGGATTTGAACCCACGCCTCCATACAGAGGCCAGAACACCCACTGACATGGGAAGATATCAAGCTTGAGTCTGGCGCCTTAGACCACTCGGCCATCCTGACAACTTGGAGTCTTGTGCTCAGTAGAAGTGACTGATTGACTACGCACCCCTGGTCTGTTAGAGGCGGAAAGAGAGTTACTGAATACGATCATTGTATTGTATGTGAGTGATTGACTGGGTGCCTGTGAGAGAATGGGTAAATGTCCAGAAGGCTGAGTGAATGGTTTCATGGCAGGATGTCACTCAATAGCATTCTGAGTGCATACAGGTGAGTGATTCAGTGAGTGAGTGAATGGCAGAATGTATCTTTGAGTGAAATAGTGAGTCTCTGTGTTTTAATGCTTCATTTATGAAAGGATATCACAAAAAAAAACTCAGCCAAGGTCATCCCCAGATAGAGGTATACAGGTAAGTACAAGTAAGGGCATTCCAATGATAGGAAGTAGAAGCAGTGTGTACGTATATTTTTATTTCTATTGCGCCAACTGTTTATGCAGCGCTTAAAAAAATTACAACACAAGGATAATAAAGTACTAACAATGGAAATAAGAGCAACAAGAAATCGACAACGTGAGGCAAAGGGAGACCCTGTCATGACAAGCTTACACTTTGTCATTGGTGGGCAACAAACGGCCCTCAAGGGCTTCACCTGTGGCCCCCAACCTCTTTATTTACATTTATAAATAATTGAATGCAATACTCCTTGATAAAGTGTATGTTCACACGAAACGCGTAGGAGGGTGTTAACCTCCACTTTTAGATAGATTAAATAAAGAAGATGTTTTAGAATACATTTGCTTGGGACCCACTTTGGTGGTGCGCTGTTTTTTTCCTCTTTTTCGAGATGTTTCAGGAGACCAGAAGTAGATACACATCAGAAGAGCAGCAGCATTTTGAATTGATTGTAAAAGAGAGAAGTGTGAGGCATTGGTCACACTGGAACTAGTTTGACTGGTTAACTCAGTTTAGGAACACTTTACTCCCTAAAGTGCAAAGCTCTATGACAGGCTCAGACAATCCTATTTTGTTATCTAATGTAGGATGACCTCCTGACTATCGCTTATTAGGGATAAGGTCATACAGTCCTGGGTGTATATCTAATGCAGGATGTCCTCCTGACTGCAGATTACCTGCTAAATGGCAGTGCTGATGTCACAGGTCACACCCAAAAAGTCAGTCAGCAATGCTGACCAAAGCCGTCGCCATTAGTGATTGACTCGCCAAGAGAAAGTAGCTTGGTGGCCATCTTCGAAGACAGGAAATGCCCACTTTCTATAAATCCATTTTCTCTGTAACCAAAGGATCCTCCACCCGCCGCCACTAACAACCCTCCCCAAAAAATCAGAGGGCATGAGGATGTATATGATATTAGCGGTATAAGAACATTGGAAAGAGTAACAGAAGAACATGTCAGAAGTGGGATTTGAACCCACGCCTCCATACAGAGACCAGAACACCAACTGACATGGGAAGATATCAAGCTTGTGTCTGGCGCCTTAGACCACTCGGCCATCCTGACAACTTGGAGTCTTGTGCTCAGTAGAAGTGACTGATAGACTACGCACTCCTGGTCTGTGACAGGCGGAAAGAGAGTTACTGAATACGATCATTGTATTGTATGTGAGTGATTGACTGGGTGCCTGTGAGAGAATGGGTAAATGTCCAGAAGGCTGAGTGAATGGTTTCATGGCAGGATGTCACTCAATAGCATTCTGAGTGCATACAGGTGAGTGATTCAGTGAGTGAGTGAATGGCAGAATGTATCTTTGAGTGAAATAGTGAGTCTCTGTGTTTTAATGCTTCATTTATGAAAGGATATCACACAAAAAAAACTCAGCGAAAGTCATCCCCAGATAGAGGTATACAGGCAAGTACAAGTAAGGGCATTCCAATGATAGGAAGTAGAAGCAGTGTGTACGTATATTTTTATTTCTATTGCGCCAACTGTTTATGCAGCGCTTAAAAAAATTACAACACAAGGATAATAAAGTACTAACAATGGAAATAAGAGCAACAAGAAATCGACAACGTGAGGCAAAGGAGACCCTGTCATGACAAGCTTACACTTTGTCATTGGTGGGCAACAAACGGCCCTCAAGGGCTTCACCTGTGGCCCCCAACCTCTTTATTTACATTTATAAATAATTGAATGCAATACTCCTTGATAAAGTGTATGTTCACACGAAACGCGTAGGAGGGTGTTAACCTCCACTTTTAGATAGATTAAATAAAGAAGATTTTTACAATACATTTGCTTGGGACCCACTTTGGCGGTGCGCTGTTTTTTTTCTCTTTTTCGAGATGTTTCAGGAGACCAGAAGTAGATACACATCAGAAGAGCAGCAGCATTTTGAATTGATTGTAAAAGAGAGAAGTGTGAGGCATTGGTCACACTGGAACCAGTTTGACTGGTTAACTCAGTTTAGGAACACTTTACTCCCTAAAGTGCAAAGCTCTATGACAGGCTCAGACAATCCTATTTTGTTATCTAATGTAGGATGACCTCCTGACTATCGCTTATTAGGGATAAGGTCACACAGTCCTGGGTGTATATCTAATGCAGGATGTCCTCCTGACTGCAGATTACCTGCTAAATGGCAGTGCTGATGTCACAGGTCACACCCAAAAAGTCAGTCAGCAATGCTGACCAAAGCCGTCGCCATTAGTGATTGACTCGCCAAGAGAAAGTAGCTTGGTGGCCATCTTCGAAGACAGGAAATGCCCACTTTCTATAAATCCATTTTCTCTGTAACCAAAGGATCCTCCACCCGCCGCCACTAAGAACCCTCCCCAAAAAATCAGAGGGCATGAGGATGTATAGGATATTAACGGTATAAGAACATTTGAAAGAGTAACAAAAGAACAAGTCAGAAGTGGGATTTGAACCCACGCTTCCATACAGAGACCAGAACACCCACTGACATTGTGAAGATATCAAGCTTGAGTCTGGCGCCTTAGACCACTCGGCCATCCTGACAACATGGAGCCTTGTGCTCAGTAGAAGTGACTGATTAACTACGCACCCCTGGTCTGTGACCGGCGGAAAGAGAGTTACTGAATACGATCATTGTATTGTATGTGAGTGATTGACTGGGTGCCTGTGAGAGAATGGGTAAATGTCCAGAAGGCTGAGTGAATGGTTTCATGGCAGGATGTCACTCAATAGCATTCTGAGTGCATACAGGTGAGTGATTCAGTGAGTGAGTGAATGGCAGAATGTATCTTTGAGTGAAATAGTGAGTCTCTGTGTTTTAATGCTTCATTTATGAAAGGATATCACAAAAAAAAAACTCAGCGAAAGTCATCCCCAGATAGAGGTATACAGGCAAGTACAAGTAAGGGCATTTCAATGATAGGAAGTAGAAGCAGTGTGTACGTATATTTTTATTTCTATTGCGCCAACTGTTTATGCAGCGCTTAAAAAAATTACAACACAAGGATAATAAAGTACTAACAATGGAAATAAGAGCAACAAGAAATCGACAACGTGAGGCAAAGGAGACCCTGTCATGACAAGCTTACACTTTGTCATTGGTGGGCAACAAACGGCCCTCAAGGGCTTCACCTGTGGCCCCCAACCTCTTTATTTACATTTATAAATAATTGAATGCAATACTCCTTGATAAAGTGTATGTTCACACCAAACGCGTAGGAGGGTGTTAACCTCCACTTTTAGATAGATTAAATAAAGAAGATTTTTACAATACATTTGCTTGGGACCCACTTTGGCGGTGCGCTGTTTTTTTTCTCTTTTTCGAGATGTTTCAGGAGACCAGAAGTAGATACACATCAGAAGAGCAGCAGCATTTTGAATTGATTGTAAAAGAGAGAAGTGTGAGGCATTGGTCACACTGGAACCAGTTTGACTGGTTAACTCAGTTTAGGAACACTTTACTCCCTAAAGTGCAAAGCTCTATGACAGGCTCAGACAATCCTATTTTGTTATCTAATGTAGGATGACCTCCTGACTATCGCTTATTAGGGATAAGGTCACACAGTCCTGGGTGTATATCTAATGCAGGATGTCCTCCTGACTGCAGATTACCTGCTAAATGGCAGTGCTGATGTCACAGGTCACACCCAAAAAGTCAGTCAGCAATGCTGACCAAAGCCGTCGCCATTAGTGATTGACTCGCCAAGAGAAAGTAGCTTGGTGGCCATCTTCGAAGACAGGAAATGCCCACTTTCTATAAATCCATTTTCTCTGTAACCAAAGGATCCTCCACCCGCCGCCACTAAGAACCCTCCCCAAAAAATCAGAGGGCATGAGGATGTATAGGATATTAACGGTATAAGAACATTTGAAAGAGTAACAAAAGAACAAGTCAGAAGTGGGATTTGAACCCATGCTTCCATACAGAGACCAGAACACCCACTGACATGGGAAGATATCAAGCTTGAGTCTGGCGCCTTAGACCACTCGGCCATCCTGACAACATGGAGTCTTGTGCTCAGTAGAAGTGACTGATTAACTACGCACCCCTGGTCTGTGACAGGCGGAAAGAGAGTTACTGAATACGATCATTGTATTGTATGTGAGTGATTGACTGGGTGCCTGTGAGAGAATGGGTAAATGTTCAGAAGGCTGAGTGAATGGTTTCATGGCAGGATGTCACTCAATAGCATTCTGAGTGCATACAGGTGAGTGATTCAGTGAGTGAGTGAATGGCAGAATGTATCTTTGAGTGAAATAGTGAGTCTCTGTGTTTTAATGCTTCATTTATGAAAGGATATCACAAAAAAAAACTCAGCCAAGGTCATCCCCAGATAGAGGTATACAGGTAAGTACAAGTAAGGGCATTCCAATGATAGGAAGTAGAAGCAGTGTGTACGTATATTTTTATTTCTATTGCGCCAACTGTTTATGCAGCGCTTAAAAAAATTACAACACAAGGATAATAAAGTACTAACAATGGAAATAAGAGCAACAAGAAATCGACAACGTGAGGCAAAGGGAGACCCTGTCATGACAAGCTTACACTTTGTCATTGGTGGGCAACAAACGGCCCTCAAGGGCTTCACCTGTGGCCCCCAACCTCTTTATTTACATTTATAAATAATTGAATGCAATACTCCTTGATAAAGTGTATGTTCACACGAAACGCGTAGGAGGGTGTTAACCTCCACTTTTAGATAGATTAAATAAAGAAGATGTTTTAGAATACATTTGCTTGGGACCCACTTTGGTGGTGCGCTGTTTTTTTTCTCTTTTTCGAGATGTTTCAGGAGACCAGAAGTAGATACACATCAGAAGAGCAGCAGCATTTTGAATTGATTGTAAAAGAGAGAAGTGTGAGGCATTGGTCACACTGGAACCAGTTTGACTGGTTAACTCAGTTTAGGAACACTTTACTCCCTAAAGTGCAAAGCTCTATGACAGGCTCAGACAATCCTATTTTGTTATCTAATGTAGGATGACCTCCTGACTATCGCTTATTAGGGATAAGGTCACACAGTCCTGGGTGTATATCTAATGCAGGATGTCCTCCTGACTGCAGATTACCTGCTAAATGGCAGTGCTGATGTCACAGGTCACACCCAAAAAGTCAGTCAGCAATGCTGACCAAAGCCGTCGCCATTAGTGATTGACTCGCCAAGAGAAAGTAGCTTGGTGGCCATCTTCGAAGACAGGAAATGCCCACTTTCTATAAATCCATTTTCTCTGTAACCAAAGGATCCTCCACCCGCCGCCACTAAGAACCCTCCCCAAAAAATCAGAGGGCATGAGGATGTATAGGATATTAGCGGTATAAGAACATTGGAAAGAGTAACAAAAGAACATGTCAGAAGTGGGATTTGAACCCACGCCTCCATACAGAGACCAGAACACCCACTGACATGGGAAGATATCAAGCTTGAGTCTGACGCCTTAGACCACTCGGCCATCCTGACAACTGGGAGTCTTGTGCTCAGTAGAAGTGACTGATTGACTACGCACCCCTGGTCTGTGAGAGGCGGAAAGAGAGTTACTGAATACGATCATTGTATTGTATGTGAGTGATTGACTGGGTGCCTGTGAGAGAATGGGTAAATGTCCACAAGGCTGAGTGAATGGTTTCATGGCAGGATGTCACTCAATAGCATTCTGAGTGCATACAGGTGAGTAATTCAGTGAGTGAGTGAATGGCAGAATGTATCTTTGAGTGAAATAGTGAGTCTCTGTGTTTTAATGCTTCATTTATGAAAGGATATCACAAAAAAAAACTCAGCCAAGGTCATCCCCAGATAGAGGTATACAGGTAAGTACAAGTAAGGGCATTCCAATGATAGGAAGTAGAAGCAGTGTGTACGTATATTTTTATTTCTATTGCGCCAACTGTTTATGCAGCGCTTAAAAAAATTACAACACAAGGATAATAAAGTACTAACAATGGAAATAAGAGCAACAAGAAATCGACAACGTGAGGCAAAGGGAGACCCTGTCATGACAAGCTTACACTTTGTCATTGGTGGGCAACAAACGGCCCTCAAGGGCTTCACCTGTGGCCCCCAACCTCTTTATTTACATTTATAAATAATTGAATGCAATACTCCTTGATAAAGTGTATGTTCACACGAAACGCGTAGGAGGGTGTTAACCTCCACTTTTAGATAGATTAAATAAAGAAGATTTTTTACAATACATTTGCTTGGGACCCACTTTGGCGGTGCGCTGTTTTTTTTCTCTTTTTCGAGATGTTTCAGGAGACCAGAAGTAGATACACATCAGAAGAGCAGCAGCATTTTGAATTGATTGTAAAAGAGAGAAGTGTGAGGCATTGGTCACACTGGAACCAGTTTGACTGGTTAACTCAGTTTAGGAACACTTTACTCCCTAAAGTGCAAAGCTCTATGACAGGCTCAGACAATCCTATTTTGTTATCTAATGTAGGATGACCTCCTGACTATCGCTTATTAGGGATAAGGTCACACAGTCCTGGGTGTATATCTAATGCAGGATGTCCTCCTGACTGCAGATTACCTGCTAAATGGCAGTGCTGATGTCACAGGTCACACCCAAAAAGTCAGTCAGCAATGCTGACCAAAGCCGTCGCCATTAGTGATTGACTCGCCAAGAGAAAGTAGCTTGGTGGCCATCTTCGAAGACAGGAAATGCCCACTTTCTATAAATCCATTTTCTCTGTAACCAAAGGATCCTCCACCCGCCGCCACTAAGAACCCTCCCCAAAAAATCAGAGGGCATGAGGATGTATTGGATATTAGCGGTATAAGAACATTGGAAAGAGTAACAAAAGAACATGTCAGAAGTGGGATTTGAACCCACGCCTCCATACAGAGACCAGAACACCCACTGACATGGGAAGATATCAAGCTTGAGTCTGACGCCTTAGACCACTCGGCCATCCTGACAACTGGGAGTCTTGTGCTCAGTAGAAGTGACTGATTGACTACGCACCCCTGGTCTGTGAGAGGCGGAAAGAGAGTTACTGAATACGATCATTGTATTGTATGTGAGTGATTGACTGGGTGCCTGTGAGAGAATGGGTAAATGTCCACAAGGCTGAGTGAATGGTTTCATGGCAGGATGTCACTCAATAGCATTCTGAGTGCATACAGGTGAGTGATTCAGTGAGTGAGTGAATGGCAGAATGTATCTTTGAGTGAAATAGTGAGTCTCTGTGTTTTAATGCTTCATTTATGAAAGGATATCACAAAAAAAAACTCAGCCAAGGTCATCCCCAGATAGAGGTATACAGGTAAGTACAAGTAAGGGCATTCCAATGATAGGAAGTAGAAGCAGTGTGTACGTATATTTTTATTTCTATTGCGCCAACTGTTTATGCAGCGCTTAAAAAAATTACAACACAAGGATAATAAAGTACTAACAATGGAAATAAGAGCAACAAGAAATCGACAACGTGAGGCAAAGGGAGACCCTGTCATGACAAGCTTACACTTTGTCATTGGTGGGCAACAAACGGCCCTCAAGGGCTTCACCTGTGGCCCCCAACCTCTTTATTTACATTTATAAATAATTGAATGCAATACTCCTTGATAAAGTGTATGTTCACACGAAACGCGTAGGAGGGTGTTAACCTCCACTTTTAGATAGATTAAATAAAGAAGATTTTTTACAATACATTTGCTTGGGACCCACTTTGGCGGTGCGCTGTTTTTTTTCTCTTTTTCGAGATGTTTCAGGAGACCAGAAGTAGATACACATCAGAAGAGCAGCAGCATTTTGAATTGATTGTAAAAGAGAGAAGTGTGAGGCATTGGTCACACTGGAACCAGTTTGACTGGTTAACTCAGTTTAGGAACACTTTACTCCCTAAAGTGCAAAGCTCTATGACAGGCTCAGACAATCCTATTTTGTTATCTAATGTAGGATGACCTCCTGACTATCGCTTATTAGGGATAAGGTCACACAGTCCTGGGTGTATATCTAATGCAGGATGTCCTCCTGACTGCAGATTACCTGCTAAATGGCAGTGCTGATGTCACAGGTCACACCCAAAAAGTCAGTCAGCAATGCTGACCAAAGCCGTCGCCATTAGTGATTGACTCGCCAAGAGAAAGTAGCTTGGTGGCCATCTGCGAAGACAGGAAATGCCCACTTTCTATAAATCCATTTTCTCTGTAACCAAAGGATCCTCCACCCGCCGCCACTAAGAACCCTCCCCAAAAAATCAGAGGGCATGAGGATGTATAGGATATTAGCGGTATAAGAACATTGGAAAGAGTAACAAAAGAATATGTCAGAAGTGGGATTTGAACCCACGCCTCCATACAGAGACCAGAACACCCACTGACATGGGAAGATATCAAGCTTGAGTCTGGCGCCTTAGACCACTCGGCCATCCTGACAACTTGGAGTCTTGTGCTCAGTAGAAGTGACTGATTGACTACGCACCCCTGGTCTGTTAGAGGCGGAAAGAGAGTTACTGAATACGATCATTGTATTGTATGTGAGTGATTGACTGGGTGCCTGTGAGAGAATGGGTAAATGTCCAGAAGGCTGAGTGAATGGTTTCATGGCAGGATGTCACTCAATAGCATTCTGAGTGCATACAGGTGAGTGATTCAGTGAGTGAGTGAATGGCAGAATGTATCTTTGAGTGAAATAGTGAGTCTCTGTGTTTTAATGCTTCATTTATGAAAGGATATCACAAAAAAAAACTCAGCCAAGGTCATCCCCAGATAGAGGTATACAGGTAAGTACAAGTAAGGGCATTCCAATAATAGGAAGTAGAAGCAGTGTGTACGTATATTTTTATTTCTATTGCGCCAACTGTTTATGCAGCGCTTAAAAAAATTACAACACAAGGATAATAAAGTACTAACAATGGAAATAAGAGCAACAAGAAATCGACAACGTGAGGCAAAGGGAGACCCTGTCATGACAAGCTTACACTTTGTCATTGGTGGGCAACAAACGGCCCTCAAGGGCTTCACCTGTGGCCCCCAACCTCTTTATTTACATTTATAAATAATTGAATGCAATACTCCTTGATAAAGTGTATGTTCACACGAAACGCGTAGGAGGGTGTTAACCTCCACTTTTAGATAGATTAAATAAAGAAGATATTTTAGAATACATTTGCTTGGGATCCACTTTGGTGGTGCGCTGTTTTTTTCCTCTTTTTCGAGATGTTTCAGGAGACCAGAAGTAGATACACATCAGAAGAGCAGCAGCATTTTGAATTGATTGTAAAAGAGAGAAGTGTGAGGCATTGGTCACACTGGAACCAGTTTGACTGGTTAACTCAGTTTAGGAACACTTTACTCCCTAAAGTGCAAAGCTCTATGACAGGCTCAGACAATCCTATTTTGTTATCTAATGTAGGATGACCTCCTGACTATCGCTTATTAGGGATAAGGTCACACAGTCCTGGGTGTATATCTAATGCAGGATGTCCTCCTGACTGCAGATTACCTGCTAAATGGCAGTGCTGATGTCACAGGTCACACCCAAAAAGTCAGTCAGCAATGCTGACCAAAGCCGTCGCCATTAGTGATTGACTCGCCAAGAGAAAGTAGCTTGGTGGCCATCTTCGAAGACAGGAAATGCCCACTTTCTATAAATCCATTTTCTCTGTAACCAAAGGATCCTCCACCCGCCGCCACTAAGAACCCTCCCCAAAAAATCAGAGGGCATGAGGATGTATAGGATATTAACGGTATAAGAACATTTGAAAGAGTAACAAAAGAACAAGTCAGAAGTGGGATTTGAACCCAAGCTTCCATACAGAGACCAGAACACCCACTGACATGGGAAGATATCAAGCTTGAGTCTGACGCCTTAGACCACTCGGCCATCCTGACAACTGGGAGTCTTGTGCTCAGTAGAAGTGACTGATTGACTACGCACCCCTGGTCTGTGAGAGGCGGAAAGAGAGTTACTGAATACGATCATTGTATTGTATGTGAGTGATTGACTGGGTGCCTGTGAGAGAATGGGTAAATGTCCACAAGGCTGAGTGAATGGTTTCATGGCAGGATGTCACTCAATAGCATTCTGAGTGCATACAGGTGAGTGATTCAGTGAGTGAGTGAATGGCAGAATGTATCTTTGAGTGAAATAGTGAGTCTCTGTGTTTTAATGCTTCATTTATGAAAGGATATCACAAAAAAAAACTCAGCCAAGGTCATCCCCAGATAGAGGTATACAGGTAAGTACAAGTAAGGGCATTCCAATGATAGGAAGTAGAAGCAGTGTGTACGTATATTTTTATTTCTATTGCGCCAACTGTTTATGCAGCGCTTAAAAAAATTACAACACAAGGATAATAAAGTACTAACAATGGAAATAAGAGCAACAAGAAATCGACAACGTGAGGCAAAGGGAGACCCTGTCATGACAAGCTTACACTTTGTCATTGGTGGGCAACAAATGGCCCTCAAGGGCTTCACCTGTGGCCCCCAACCTCTTTATTTACATTTATAAATAATTGAATGCAATACTCCTTGATAAAGTGTATGTTCACACGAAACGCGTAGGAGGGTGTTAACCTCCACTTTTAGATAGATTAAATAAAGAAGATTTTTTACAATACATTTGCTTGGGACCCACTTTGGCGGTGCGCTGTTTTTTTTCTCTTTTTCGAGATGTTTCAGGAGACCAGAAGTAGATACACATCAGAAGAGCAGCAGCATTTTGAATTGATTGTAAAAGAGAGAAGTGTGAGGCATTGGTCACACTGGAACCAGTTTGACTGGTTAACTCAGTTTAGGAACACTTTACTCCCTAAAGTGCAAAGCTCTATGACAGGCTCAGACAATCCTATTTTGTTATCTAATGTAGGATGACCTCCTGACTATCGCTTATTAGGGATAAGGTCACACAGTCCTGGGTGTATATCTAATGCAGGATGTCCTCCTGACTGCAGATTACCTGCTAAATGGCAGTGCTGATGTCACAGGTCACACCCAAAAAGTCAGTCAGCAATGCTGACCAAAGCCGTCGCCATTAGTGATTGACTCGCCAAGAGAAAGTAGCTTGGTGGCCATCTGCGAAGACAGGAAATGCCCACTTTCTATAAATCCATTTTCTCTGTAACCAAAGGATCCTCCACCCGCCGCCACTAAGAACCCTCCCCAAAAAATCAGAGGGCATGAGGATGTATAGGATATTAGCGGTATAAGAACATTGGAAAGAGTAACAAAAGAATATGTCAGAAGTGGGATTTGAACCCACGCCTCCATACAGAGACCAGAACACCCACTGACATGGGAAGATATCAAGCTTGAGTCTGGCGCCTTAGACCACTCGGCCATCCTGACAACTTGGAGTCTTGTGCTCAGTAGAAGTGACTGATTGACTACGCACCCCTGGTCTGTTAGAGGCGGAAAGAGAGTTACTGAATACGATCATTGTATTGTATGTGAGTGATTGACTGGGTGCCTGTGAGAGAATGGGTAAATGTTCAGAAGGCTGAGTGAATGGTTTCATGGCAGGATGTCACTCAATAGCATTCTGAGTGCATACAGGTGAGTGATTCAGTGAGTGAGTGAATGGCAGAATGTATCTTTGAGTGGAATAGTGAGTCTCTGTGTTTTAATGCTTCATTTATGAAAGGATATCACAAAAAAAAACTCAGCCAAGGTCATCCCCAGATAGAGGTATACAGGTAAGTACAAGTAAGGGCATTCCAATGATAGGAAGTAGAAGCAGTGTGTACGTATATTTTTATTTCTATTGCGCCAACTGTTTATGCAGCGCTTAAAAAAATTACAACACAAGGATAATAAAGTACTAACAATGGAAATAAGAGCAACAAGAAATCGACAACGTGAGGCAAAGGGAGACCCTGTCATGACAAGCTTACACTTTGTCATTGGTGGGCAACAAACGGCCCTCAAGGGCTTCACCTGTGGCCCCCAACCTCTTTATTTACATTTATAAATAATTGAATGCAATACTCCTTGATAAAGTGTATGTTCACACGAAACGCGTAGGAGGGTGTTAACCTCCACTTTTAGATAGATTAAATAAAGAAGATTTTTTACAATACATTTGCTTGGGACCCACTTTGGTGGTGCGCTGTTTTTTTCCTCTTTTTCGGGATGTTTCAGGAGACCAGAAGTAGATACACATCAGAAGAGCAGCAGCATTTTGAATTGATTGTAAAAGAGAGAAGTGTGAGGCATTGGTCACACTGGAACCAGTTTGACTGGTTAACTCAGTTTAGGAACACTTTACTCCCTAAAGTGCAAAGCTCTATGACAGGCTCAGACAATCCTATTTTGTTATCTAATGTAGGATGACCTCCTGACTATCGCTTATTAGGGATAAGGTCACACAGTCCTGGGTGTATATCTAATGCAGGATGTCCTCCTGACTGCAGATTACCTGCTAAATGGCAGTGCTGATGTCACAGGTCACACCCAAAAAGTCAGTCTGCAATGCTGACCAAAGCCGTCGCCATTAGTGATTGACTCGCCAAGAGAAAGTAGCTTGGTGGCCATCTTCGAAGACAAGAAATGCCCACTTTCTATAAATCCATTTTCTCTGTAACCAAAGGATCCTCCATCCGCCGCCACTAAGAACCCTCCCCAAAAAATCAGAGGGCATGAGGATGTATAGGATATAAACGGTATAAGAACATTTGAAAGAGTAACAAAAGAACATGTCAGAAGTGGGATTTGAACCCACGCCTCCATACAGAGACCAGAACACCCACTGACATGGGAAGATATCAAGCTTCAGTCTGGCACCTTAGACCACTCGGCCATCCTGACAACTGGGAGTCTTGTGCTCAGTAGAAGTGACTGATTGACTACGCACCCCTGGTCTGTGAGAGGCGGAAAGAGAGTTACTGAATACGATCATTGTATTGTATGTGAGTGATTGAATGGGTGCCTGTGAGAGAATGGGTAAAGGTCCAAAAGGCTGAGTGAATGGTTTCATGGCAGGATGTCACTCAATAGCATTCTGAGTGCATACAGGTGAGTGATTCAGTGAGTGAGTGAATGGCAGAATGTATCTTTGAGTGAAATAGTGAGTCTCTGTGTTTTAATGCTTCATTTATGAAAGGATATCACAAAAAAAAACTCAGCCAAGGTCATCCCCAGATAGAGGTATACAGGTAAGTACAAGTAAGGGCATTCCAATGATAGGAAGTAGAAGCAGTGTGTACGTATATTTTTATTTCTATTGCGCCAACTGTTTATGCAGCGCTTAAAAAAATTACAACACAAGGATAATAAAGTACTAACAATGGAAATAAGAGCAACAAGAAATCGACAACGTGAGGCAAAGGGAGACCCTGTCATGACAAGCTTACACTTTGTCATTGGTGGGCAACAAACGGCCCTCAAGGGCTTCACCTGTGGCCCCCAACCTCTTTATTTACATTTATAAATAATTGAATGCAATACTCCTTGATAAAGTGTATGTTCACACAAAACGCGTAGGAGGGTGTTAACCTCCACTTTTAGATAGATTAAATAAAGAAGATTTTTTACAATACATTTGCTTGGGACCCACTTTGGCGGTGCGCTGTTTTTTTTCTCTTTTTCGAGATGTTTCAGGAGACCAGAAGTAGATACACATCAGAAGAGCAGCAGCATTTTTATTTGATTGTAAAAGAGAGAAGTGTGAGGCATTGGTCACACTGGAACCAGTTTGACTGGTTAACTCAGTTTAGGAACACTTTACTCCCTAAAGTGCAAAGCTCTATGACAGGCTCAGACAATCCTATTTTGTTATCTAATGTAGGATGACCTCCTGACTATCGCTTATTAGGGATAAGGTCACACAGTCCTGGGTGTATATCTAATGCAGGATGTCCTCCTGACTGCAGATTACCTGCTAAATGGCAGTGCTGATGTCACAGGTCACACCCAAAAAGTCAGTCAGCAATGTTGACCAAAGCCGTAGCCATTAGTGATTGACTCGCCAAGAGAAAGTAGCTTGGTGGCCATCTTCGAAGACAGGAAATGACCACTTTCTATAAATCCATTTTCTCTGTAACCAAAGGATCCTCCACCCGCCGCCACTAAGAACCCTCCCCAAAAAATCAGAGGGCATGAGGATGTATAGGATATTAACGGTATAAGAACATTTGAAAGAGTAACAAAAGAACAAGTCAGAAGTGGGATTTGAACCCAAGCTTCCATACAGAGACCAGAACACCCACTGACATGGGAAGATATCAAGCTTGAGTCTGGCGCCTTAGACCACTCGGCCATCCTGACAACATGGAGTCTTGTGCTCAGTAGAAGTGACTGATTAACTACGCACCCCTGGTCTGTGACAGGCGGAAAGAGAGTTACTGAATACGATCATTGTATTGTATGTGAGTGATTGACTGGGTGCCTGTGAGAGAATGGGTAAATGTTCAGAAGGCTGAGTGAATGGTTTCATGGCAGGATGTCACTCAATAGCATTCTGAGTGCATACAGGTGAGTGATTCAGTGAGTGAGTGAATGGCAGAATGTATCTTTGAGTGAAATAGTGAGTCTCTGTGTTTTAATGCTTCATTTATGAAAGGATATCACAAAAAAAAACTCAGCCAAGGTCATCCCCAGATAGAGGTATACAGGTAAGTACAAGTAAGGGCATTCCAATGATAGGAAGTAGAAGCAGTGTGTACGTATATTTTTATTTCTATTGCGCCAACTGTTTATGCAGCGCTTAAAAAAATTACAACACAAGGATAATAAAGTACTAACAATGGAAATAAGAGCAACAAGAAATCGACAATGTGAGGCAAAGGGAGACCCTGTCATGACAAGCTTACACTTTGTCATTGGTGGGCAACAAACGGCCCTCAAGGGCTTCACCTGTGGCCCCCAACCTCTTTATTTACATTTATAAATAATTGAATGCAATACTCCTTGATAAAGTGTATGTTCACACGAAACGCGTAGGAGGGTGTTAACCTCCACTTTTAGATAGATTAAATAAAGAAGATTTTTTACAATACATTTGCTTGGGACCCACTTTGGTGGTGCGCTGTTTTTTTCCTCTTTTTCGGGATGTTTCAGGAGACCAGAAGTAGATACACATCAGAAGAGCAGCAGCATTTTGAATTGATTGTAAAAGAGAGAAGTGTGAGGCATTGGTCACACTGGAACCAGTTTGACTGGTTAACTCAGTTTAGGAACACTTTACTCCCTAAAGTGCAAAGCTCTATGACAGGCTCAGACAATCCTATTTTGTTATCTAATGTAGGATGACCTCCTGACTATCGCTTATTAGGGATAAGGTCACACAGTCCTGGGTGTATATCTAATGCAGGATGTCCTCCTGACTGCAGATTACCTGCTAAATGGCAGTGCTGATGTCACAGGTCACACCCAAAAAGTCAGTCAGCAATGCTGACCAAAGCCGTCGCCATTAGTGATTGACTCGCCAAGAGAAAGTAGCTTGGTGGCCATCTTCGAAGACAGGAAATGCCCACTTTCTATAAATCCATTTTCTCTGTAACCAAAGGATCCTCCACCCGCCGCCACTAAGAACCCTCCCCAAAAAATCAGAGGGCATGAGGATGTATAGGATATTAGCGGTATAAGAACATTGGAAAGAGTAACAAAAGAACATGTCAGAAGTGGGATTTGAACCCACGCCTCCATACAGAGACCAGAACACCCACTGACATGGGAAGATATCAAGCTTGAGTCTGACGCCTTAGACCACTCGGCCATCCTGACAACTGGGAGTCTTGTGCTCAGTAGAAGTGACTGATTGACTACGCACCCCTGGTCTGTGAGAGGCGGAAAGAGAGTTACTGAATACGATCATTGTATTGTATGTGAGTGATTGACTGGGTGCCTGTGAGAGAATGGGTAAATGTCCACAAGGCTGAGTGAATGGTTTCATGGCAGGATGTCACTCAATAGCATTCTGAGTGCATACAGGTGAGTGATTCAGTGAGTGAGTGAATGGCAGAATGTATCTTTGAGTGAAATAGTGAGTCTCTGTGTTTTAATGCTTCATTTATGAAAGGATATCACAAAAAAAAACTCAGCCAAGGTCATCCCCAGATAGAGGTATACAGGTAAGTACAAGTAAGGGCATTCCAATGATAGGAAGTAGAAGCAGTGTGTACGTATATTTTTATTTCTATTGCGCCAACTGTTTATGCAGCGCTTAAAAAAATTACAACACAAGGATAATAAAGTACTAACAATGGAAATAAGAGCAACAAGAAATCGACAACGTGAGGCAAAGGGAGACCCTGTCATGACAAGCTTACACTTTGTCATTGGTGGGCAACAAACGGCCCTCAAGGGCTTCACCTGTGGCCCCCAACCTCTTTATTTACATTTATAAATAATTGAATGCAATACTCCTTGATAAAGTGTATGTTCACACGAAACGCGTAGGAGGGTGTTAACCTCCACTTTTAGATAGATTAAATAAAGAAGATTTTTTACAATACATTTGCTTGGGACCCACTTTGGCGGTGCGCTGTTTTTTTTCTCTTTTTCGAGATGTTTCAGGAGACCAGAAGTAGATACACATCAGAAGAGCAGCAGCATTTTGAATTGATTGTAAAAGAGAGAAGTGTGAGGCATTGGTCACACTGGAACCAGTTTGACTGGTTAACTCAGTTTAGGAACACTTTACTCCCTAAAGTGCAAAGCTCTATGACAGGCTCAGACAATCCTATTTTGTTATCTAATGTAGGATGACCTCCTGACTATCGCTTATTAGGGATAAGGTCACACAGTCCTGGGTGTATATCTAATGCAGGATGTCCTCCTGACTGCAGATTACCTGCTAAATGGCAGTGCTGATGTCACAGGTCACACCCAAAAAGTCAGTCAGCAATGCTGACCAAAGCCGTCGCCATTAGTGATTGACTCGCCAAGAGAAAGTAGCTTGGTGGCCATCTGCGAAGACAGGAAATGCCCACTTTCTATAAATCCATTTTCTCTGTAACCAAAGGATCCTCCACCCGCCGCCACTAAGAACCCTCCCCAAAAAATCAGAGGGCATGAGGATGTATAGGATATTAGCGGTATAAGAACATTGGAAAGAGTAACAAAAGAATATGTCAGAAGTGGGATTTGAACCCACGCCTCCATACAGAGACCAGAACACCCACTGACATGGGAAGATATCAAGCTTGAGTCTGGCGCCTTAGACCACTCGGCCATCCTGACAACTTGGAGTCTTTTGCTCAGTAGAAGTGACTGATTGACTACGCACCCCTGGTCTGTTAGAGGCGGAAAGAGAGTTACTGAATACGATCATTGTATTGTATGTGAGTGATTGACTGGGTGCCTGTGAGAGAATGGGTAAATGTCCAGAAGGCTGAGTGAATGGTTTCATGGCAGGATGTCACTCAATAGCATTCTGAGTGCATACAGGTGAGTGATTCAGTGAGTGAGTGAATGGCAGAATGTATCTTTGAGTGAAATAGTGAGTCTCTGTGTTTTAATGCTTCATTTATGAAAGGATATCACAAAAAAAAACTCAGCCAAGGTCATCCCCAGATAGAGGTATACAGGTAAGTACAAGTAAGGGCATTCCAATAATAGGAAGTAGAAGCAGTGTGTACGTATATTTTTATTTCTATTGCGCCAACTGTTTATGCAGCGCTTAAAAAAATTACAACACAAGGATAATAAAGTACTAACAATGGAAATAAGAGCAACAAGAAATCGACAACGTGAGGCAAAGGGAGACCCTGTCATGACAAGCTTACACTTTGTCATTGGTGGGCAACAAACGGCCCTCAAGGGCTTCACCTGTGGCCCCCAACCTCTTTATTTACATTTATAAATAATTGAATGCAATACTCCTTGATAAAGTGTATGTTCACACGAAACGCGTAGGAGGGTGTTAACCTCCACTTTTAGATAGATTAAATAAAGAAGATATTTTAGAATACATTTGCTTGGGATCCACTTTGGTGGTGCGCTGTTTTTTTCCTCTTTTTCGAGATGTTTCAGGAGACCAGAAGTAGATACACATCAGAAGAGCAGCAGCATTTTGAATTGATTGTAAAAGAGAGAAGTGTGAGGCATTGGTCACACTGGAACCAGTTTGACTGGTTAACTCAGTTTAGGAACACTTTACTCCCTAAAGTGCAAAGCTCTATGACAGGCTCAGACAATCCTATTTTGTTATCTAATGTAGGATGACCTCCTGACTATCGCTTATTAGGGATAAGGTCACACAGTCCTGGGTGTATATCTAATGCAGGATGTCCTCCTGACTGCAGATTACCTGCTAAATGGCAGTGCTGATGTCACAGGTCACACCCAAAAAGTCAGTCAGCAATGCTGACCAAAGCCGTCGCCATTAGTGATTGACTCGCCAAGAGAAAGTAGCTTGGTGGCCATCTTCGAAGACAGGAAATGCCCACTTTCTATAAATCCATTTTCTCTGTAACCAAAGGATCCTCCACCCGCCGCCACTAAGAACCCTCCCCAAAAAATCAGAGGGCATGAGGATGTATAGGATATTAACGGTATAAGAACATTTGAAAGAGTAACAAAAGAACAAGTCAGAAGTGGGATTTGAACCCAAGCTTCCATACAGAGACCAGAACACCCACTGACATGGGAAGATATCAAGCTTGAGTCTGGCGCCTTAGACCACTCGGCCATCCTGACAACATGGAGTCTTGTGCTCAGTAGAAGTGACTGATTAACTACGCACCCCTGGTCTGTGACAGGCGGAAAGAGAGTTACTGAATACGATCATTGTATTGTATGTGAGTGATTGACTGGGTGCCTGTGAGAGAATGGGTAAATGTTCAGAAGGCTGAGTGAATGGTTTCATGGCAGGATGTCACTCAATAGCATTCTGAGTGCATACAGGTGAGTGATTCAGTGAGTGAGTGAATGGCAGAATGTATCTTTGAGTGAAATAGTGAGTCTCTGTGTTTTAATGCTTCATTTATGAAAGGATATCACAAAAAAAAACTCAGCCAAGGTCATCCCCAGATAGAGGTATACAGGTAAGTACAAGTAAGGGCATTCCAATGATAGGAAGTAGAAGCAGTGTGTACGTATATTTTTATTTCTATTGCGCCAACTGTTTATGCAGCGCTTAAAAAAATTACAACACAAGGATAATAAAGTACTAACAATGGAAATAAGAGCAACAAGAAATCGACAACGTGAGGCAAAGGGAGACCCTGTCATGACAAGCTTACACTTTGTCATTGGTGGGCAACAAACGGCCCTCAAGGGCTTCACCTGTGGCCCCCAACCTCTTTATTTACATTTATAAATAATTGAATGCAATACTCCTTGATAAAGTGTATGTTCACACGAAACGCGTAGGAGGGTGTTAACCTCCACTTTTAGATAGATTAAATAAAGAAGATTTTTTACAATACATTTGCTTGGGACCCACTTTGGTGGTGCGCTGTTTTTTTCCTCTTTTTCGGGATGTTTCAGGAGACCAGAAGTAGATACACATCAGAAGAGCAGCAGCATTTTGAATTGATTGTAAAAGAGAGAAGTGTGAGGCATTGGTCACACTGGAACCAGTTTGACTGGTTAACTCAGTTTAGGAACACTTTACTCCCTAAAGTGCAAAGCTCTATGACAGGCTCAGACAATCCTATTTTGTTATCTAATGTAGGATGACCTCCTGACTATCGCTTATTAGGGATAAGGTCACACAGTCCTGGGTGTATATCTAATGCAGGATGTCCTCCTGACTGCAGATTACCTGCTAAATGGCAGTGCTGATGTCACAGGTCACACCCAAAAAGTCAGTCTGCAATGCTGACCAAAGCCGTCGCCATTAGTGATTGACTCGCCAAGAGAAAGTAGCTTGGTGGCCATCTTCGAAGACAAGAAATGCCCACTTTCTATAAATCCATTTTCTCTGTAACCAAAGGATCCTCCATCCGCCGCCACTAAGAACCCTCCCCAAAAAATCAGAGGGCATGAGGATGTATAGGATATAAACGGTATAAGAACATTTGAAAGAGTAACAAAAGAACATGTCAGAAGTGGGATTTGAACCCACGCCTCCATACAGAGACCAGAACACCCACTGACATGGGAAGATATCAAGCTTGAGTCTGGCGCCTTAGACCACTCGGCCATCCTGACAACTTGGAGTCTTTTGCTCAGTAGAAGTGACTGATTGACTACGCACCCCTGGTCTGTTAGAGGCGGAAAGAGAGTTACTGAATACGATCATTGTATTGTATGTGAGTGATTGACTGGGTGCCTGTGAGAGAATGGGTAAATGTCCAGAAGGCTGAGTGAATGGTTTCATGGCAGGATGTCACTCAATAGCATTCTGAGTGCATACAGGTGAGTGATTCAGTGAGTGAGTGAATGGCAGAATGTATCTTTGAGTGAAATAGTGAGTCTCTGTGTTTTAATGCTTCATTTATGAAAGGATATCACAAAAAAAAACTCAGCCAAGGTCATCCCCAGATAGAGGTATACAGGTAAGTACAAGTAAGGGCATTCCAATAATAGGAAGTAGAAGCAGTGTGTACGTATATTTTTATTTCTATTGCGCCAACTGTTTATGCAGCGCTTAAAAAAATTACAACACAAGGATAATAAAGTACTAACAATGGAAATAAGAGCAACAAGAAATCGACAACGTGAGGCAAAGGGAGACCCTGTCATGACAAGCTTACACTTTGTCATTGGTGGGCAACAAACGGCCCTCAAGGGCTTCACCTGTGGCCCCCAACCTCTTTATTTACATTTATAAATAATTGAATGCAATACTCCTTGATAAAGTGTATGTTCACACGAAACGCGTAGGAGGGTGTTAACCTCCACTTTTAGATAGATTAAATAAAGAAGATATTTTAGAATACATTTGCTTGGGATCCACTTTGGTGGTGCGCTGTTTTTTTCCTCTTTTTCGAGATGTTTCAGGAGACCAGAAGTAGATACACATCAGAAGAGCAGCAGCATTTTGAATTGATTGTAAAAGAGAGAAGTGTGAGGCATTGGTCACACTGGAACCAGTTTGACTGGTTAACTCAGTTTAGGAACACTTTACTCCCTAAAGTGCAAAGCTCTATGACAGGCTCAGACAATCCTATTTTGTTATCTAATGTAGGATGACCTCCTGACTATCGCTTATTAGGGATAAGGTCACACAGTCCTGGGTGTATATCTAATGCAGGATGTCCTCCTGACTGCAGATTACCTGCTAAATGGCAGTGCTGATGTCACAGGTCACACCCAAAAAGTCAGTCAGCAATGCTGACCAAAGCCGTCGCCATTAGTGATTGACTCGCCAAGAGAAAGTAGCTTGGTGGCCATCTTCGAAGACAGGAAATGCCCACTTTCTATAAATCCATTTTCTCTGTAACCAAAGGATCCTCCACCCGCCGCCACTAAGAACCCTCCCCAAAAAATCAGAGGGCATGAGGATGTATAGGATATTAACGGTATAAGAACATTTGAAAGAGTAACAAAAGAACAAGTCAGAAGTGGGATTTGAACCCAAGCTTCCATACAGAGACCAGAACACCCACTGACATGGGAAGATATCAAGCTTGAGTCTGGCGCCTTAGACCACTCGGCCATCCTGACAACATGGAGTCTTGTGCTCAGTAGAAGTGACTGATTAACTACGCACCCCTGGTCTGTGACAGGCGGAAAGAGAGTTACTGAATACGATCATTGTATTGTATGTGAGTGATTGACTGGGTGCCTGTGAGAGAATGGGTAAATGTTCAGAAGGCTGAGTGAATGGTTTCATGGCAGGATGTCACTCAATAGCATTCTGAGTGCATACAGGTGAGTGATTCAGTGAGTGAGTGAATGGCAGAATGTATCTTTGAGTGAAATAGTGAGTCTCTGTGTTTTAATGCTTCATTTATGAAAGGATATCACAAAAAAAAACTCAGCCAAGGTCATCCCCAGATAGAGGTATACAGGTAAGTACAAGTAAGGGCATTCCAATGATAGGAAGTAGAAGCAGTGTGTACGTATATTTTTATTTCTATTGCGCCAACTGTTTATGCAGCGCTTAAAAAAATTACAACACAAGGATAATAAAGTACTAACAATGGAAATAAGAGCAACAAGAAATCGACAACGTGAGGCAAAGGGAGACCCTGTCATGACAAGCTTACACTTTGTCATTGGTGGGCAACAAACGGCCCTCAAGGGCTTCACCTGTGGCCCCCAACCTCTTTATTTACATTTATAAATAATTGAATGCAATACTCCTTGATAAAGTGTATGTTCACACGAAACGCGTAGGAGGGTGTTAACCTCCACTTTTAGATAGATTAAATAAAGAAGATTTTTTACAATACATTTGCTTGGGACCCACTTTGGTGGTGCGCTGTTTTTTTCCTCTTTTTCGGGATGTTTCAGGAGACCAGAAGTAGATACACATCAGAAGAGCAGCAGCATTTTGAATTGATTGTAAAAGAGAGAAGTGTGAGGCATTGGTCACACTGGAACCAGTTTGACTGGTTAACTCAGTTTAGGAACACTTTACTCCCTAAAGTGCAAAGCTCTATGACAGGCTCAGACAATCCTATTTTGTTATCTAATGTAGGATGACCTCCTGACTATCGCTTATTAGGGATAAGGTCACACAGTCCTGGGTGTATATCTAATGCAGGATGTCCTCCTGACTGCAGATTACCTGCTAAATGGCAGTGCTGATGTCACAGGTCACACCCAAAAAGTCAGTCTGCAATGCTGACCAAAGCTGTCGCCATTAGTGATTGACTCGCCAAGAGAAAGTAGCTTGGTGGCCATCTTCGAAGACAAGAAATGCCCACTTTCTATAAATCCATTTTCTCTGTAACCAAAGGATCCTCCATCCGCCGCCACTAAGAACCCTCCCCAAAAAATCAGAGGGCATGAGGATGTATAGGATATAAACGGTATAAGAACATTTGAAAGAGTAACAAAAGAACATGTCAGAAGTGGGATTTGAACCCACGCCTCCATACAGAGACCAGAACACCCACTGACATGGGAAGATATCAAGCTTCAGTCTGGCACCTTAGACCACTCGGCCATCCTGACAACTGGGAGTCTTGTGCTCAGTAGAAGTGACTGATTGACTACGCACCCCTGGTCTGTGAGAGGCGGAAAGAGAGTTACTGAATACGATCATTGTATTGTATGTGAGTGATTGAATGGGTGCCTGTGAGAGAATGGGTAAAGGTCCAAAAGGCTGAGTGAATGGTTTCATGGCAGGATGTCACTCAATAGCATTCTGAGTGCATACAGGTGAGTGATTCAGTGAGTGAGTGAATGGCAGAATGTATCTTTGAGTGAAATAGTGAGTCTCTGTGTTTTAATGCTTCATTTATGAAAGGATATCACAAAAAAAAACTCAGCCAAGGTCATCCCCAGATAGAGGTATACAGGTAAGTACAAGTAAGGGCATTCCAATGATAGGAAGTAGAAGCAGTGTGTACGTATATTTTTATTTCTATTGCGCCAACTGTTTATGCAGCGCTTAAAAAAATTACAACACAAGGATAATAAAGTACTAACAATGGAAATAAGAGCAACAAGAAATCGACAACGTGAGGCAAAGGGAGACCCTGTCATGACAAGCTTACACTTTGTCATTGGTGGGCAACAAACGGCCCTCAAGGGCTTCACCTGTGGCCCCCAACCTCTTTATTTACATTTATAAATAATTGAATGCAATACTCCTTGATAAAGTGTATGTTCACACAAAACGCGTAGGAGGGTGTTAACCTCCACTTTTAGATAGATTAAATAAAGAAGATTTTTTACAATACATTTGCTTGGGACCCACTTTGGCGGTGCGCTGTTTTTTTTCTCTTTTTCGAGATGTTTCAGGAGACCAGAAGTAGATACACATCAGAAGAGCAGCAGCATTTTGATTTGATTGTAAAAGAGAGAAGTGTGAGGCATTGGTCACACTGGAACCAGTTTGACTGGTTAACTCAGTTTAGGAACACTTTACTCCCTAAAGTGCAAAGCTCTATGACAGGCTCAGACAATCCTATTTTGTTATCTAATGTAGGATGACCTCCTGACTATCGCTTATTAGGGATAAGGTCACACAGTCCTGGGTGTATATCTAATGCAGGATGTCCTCCTGACTGCAGATTACCTGCTAAATGGCAGTGCTGATGTCACAGGTCACACCCAAAAAGTCAGTCAGCAATGCTGACCAAAGCCGTAGCCATTAGTGATTGACTCGCCAAGAGAAAGTAGCTTGGTGGCCATCTTCGAAGACAGGAAATGACCACTTTCTATAAATCCATTTTCTCTGTAACCAAAGGATCCTCCACCCGCCGCCACTAAGAACCCTCCCCAAAAAATCAGAGGGCATGAGGATGTATAGGATATAAACGGTATAAGAACATTTGAAAGAGTAACAAAAGAACATGTCAGAAGTGGGATTTGAACCCACGCCTCCATACAGAGACCAGAACACCCACAGACATGGGAAGATATCAAGCTTGAGTCTGACGCCTTAGACCACTCGGCCATCCTGACAACTGGGAGTCTTGTACTCAGTAGAAGTGACTGATTGACTACGCACCCCTGGTCTGTGAGAGGCGGAAAGAGAGTTACTGAATACGATCATTGTATTGTATGTGAGTGATTGACTGGGTGCCTGTGAGAGAATGGGTAAATGTCCAGAAGGCTGAGTGAATGGTTTCATGGCAGGATGTCACTCAATAGCATTCTGAGTGCATACAGGTGAGTGATTCAGTGAGTGAGTGAATGGCAGAATGTATCTTTGAGTGAAATAGTGAGTCTCTGTGTTTTAATGCTTCATTTATGAAAGGATATCACAAAAAAAAACTCAGCCAAGGTCATCCCCAGATAGAGGTATACAGGTAAGTACAAGTAAGGGCATTCCAATGATAGGAAGTAGAAGCAGTGTGTACGTATATTTTTATTTCTATTGCGCCAACTGTTTATGCAGCGCTTAAAAAAATTACAACACAAGGATAATAAAGTACTAACAATGGAAATAAGAGCAACAAGAAATCGACAACGTGAGGCAAAGGGAGACCCTGTCATGACAAGCTTACACTTTGTCATTGGTGGGCAACAAACGGCCCTCAAGGGCTTCACCTGTGGCCCCCAACCTCTTTATTTACATTTATAAATAATTGAATGCAATACTCCTTGATAAAGTGTATGTTCACACGAAACGCGTAGGAGGGTGTTAACCTCCACTTTTAGATAGATTAAATAAAGAAGATGTTTTAGAATACATTTGCTTGGGACCCACTTTGGTGGTGCGCTGTTTTTTTCCTCTTTTTCGAGATGTTTCAGGAGACCAGAAGTAGATACACATCAGAAGAGCAGCAGCATTTTGAATTGATTGTAAAAGAGAGAAGTGTGAGGCATTGGTCACACTGGAACCAGTTTGACTGGTTAACTCAGTTTAGGAACACTTTACTCCCTAAAGTGCAAAGCTCTATGACAGGCTCAGACAATCCTATTTTGTTATCTAATGTAGGATGACCTCCTGACTATCGCTTATTAGGGATAAGGTCATACAGTCCTGGGTGTATATCTAATGCAGGATGTCCTCCTGACTGCAGATTACCTGCTAAATGGCAGTGCTGATGTCACAGGTCACACCCAAAAAGTCAGTCAGCAATGCTGACCAAAGCCGTAGCCATTAGTGATTGACTCGCCAAGAGAAAGTAGCTTGGTGGCCATCTTCGAAGACAGGAAATGCCCACTTTCTATAAATCCATTTTCTCTGTAACCAAAGGATCCTCCACCCGCCGCCACTAAGAACCCTCCCCAAAAAATCAGAGGGCATGAGGATGTATAGGATATTAGCGGTATAAGAACATTGGAAAGAGTAACAAAAGAACATGTCAGAAGTGGGATTTGAACCCACGCCTCCATACAGAGACCAGAACACCCACTGACATGGGAAGATATCAAGCTTGAGCCTGGCGCCTTAGACCACTCGGCCATCCTGACAACTTGGAGTCTAGTGCTCAGTAGAAGTGACTGATTGACTACGCACCCCTGGTCTGTGAGAGGCGGAAAGAGAGTTACTGAATACGATCATTGTATTGTATGTGAGTGATTGACTGGGTGCTTGTGAGAGAATGGTTAAATGCCCAGAAGGCTGAGTGAATGGTTTCATGGCAGGATGTCACTCAATAGCATTCTGAGTGCATACAGGTGAGTGATTCAGTGAGTGAGTGAATGGCAGAATGTATCTTTGAGTGAAATAGTGAGTCTCTGTGTTTTAATGCTTCATTTATGAAAGGATATCACAAAAAAAAAACTCAGCGAAAGTCATCCCCAGATAGAGGTATACAGGCAAGTACAAGTAAGGGCATTCCAATGATAGGAAGTAGAAGCAGTGTGTACGTATATTTTTATTTCTATTGCGCCAACTGTTTATGCAGCGCTTAAAAAAATTACAACACAAGGATAATAAAGTACTAACAATGGAAATAAGAGCAACAAGAAATCGACAACGTGAGGCAAAGGGAGACCCTGTCACGACAAGCTTACACTTTGTCATTGGTGGGCAACAAACGGCCCTCAAGGGCTTCACCTGTGGCCCCCAACCTCTTTATTTACATTTATAAATAATTGAATGCAATACTCCTTGATAAAGTGTATGTTCACACGAAACGCGTAGGAGGGTGTTAACCTCCACTTTTAGATAGATTAAATAAAGAAGATTTTTACACTACATTTGCTTGGGACCCACTTTGGCGGTGCACTGTTTTTTTTCTCTTTTTCGAGATGTTTCAGGAGACCAGAAGTAGATACACATCAGAAGAGCAGCAGCATTTTGAATTGATTGTAAAAGAGAGAAGTGTGAGGCATTGGTCACACTGGAACCAGTTTGACTGGTTAACTCAGTTTAGGAACACTATACTCCCTAAAGTGCAAAGCTCTATGACAGGCTCAGACAATCCTATTTTGTTATCTAATGTAGGATGACCTCCTGACTATCGCTTATTAGGGATAAGGTCACACAGTCCTGGGTGTATATCTAATGCAGGATGTCCTCCTGACTGCAGATTACCTGCTAAATGGCAGTGCTGATGTCACAGGTCACACCCAAAAAGTCAGTCAGCAATGCTGACCAAAGCCGTCGCCATTAGTGATTGACTCGCCAAGAGAAAGTAGCTTGGTGGCCATCTTCGAAGACAAGAAATGCCCACTTTCTATAAATCCATTTTCTCTGTAACCAAAGGATCCTCCACCCGCCGCCACTAAGAACCCTACCCAAAAAATCAGAGGGCATGAGGATGTATAGGATATTAACGGTATAAGAACATTTGAAAGAGTAACAAAAGAACATGTCAGAAGTGGGATTTGAACCCACGCCTCCATACAGAGACCAGAACACCCACTGACATGGGAAGATATCAAGCTTGAGTCTGGCGCCTTAGACCACTCGGCCATCCTGACAACTTGGAGTCTTGTGCTCAGTAGAAGTGACTGATTGACTACGCACCCCTGGTCTGTGAGAGGCGGAAAGAGAGTTACTGAATACGATCATTGTATTGTATGTGAGTGATTGACTGGGTGCCTGTGAGAGAATGGGTAAATGTCCACAAGGCTGAGTGAATGGTTTCATGGCAGGATGTCACTCAATAGCATTCTGAGTGCATACAGGTGAGTGATTCAGTGAGTGAGTGAATGGCAGAATGTATCTTTGAGTGAAATAGTGAGTCTCTGTGTTTTAATGCTTCATTTATGAAAGGATATCACAAAAAAAAAACTCAGCCAAGGTCATCCCCAGATAGAGGTATACAGGTAAGTACAAGTAAGGGCATTCCAATGATAGGAAGTAGAAGCAGTGTGTACGTATATTTTTATTTCTATTGCGCCAACTGTTTATGCAGCGCTTAAAAAAATTACAATACAAGGATAATAAAGTACTAACAATGGAAATAAGAGCAACAAGAAATCGACAACGTGAGGCAAAGGGAGACCCTTTCATGACAAGCTTACACTTTGTCATTGGTGGGCAACAAACGGCCCTCAAGGGCTTCACCTGTGGCCCCCAACCTCTTTATTTACATTTATAAATAATTGAATGCAATACTCCTTGATAAAGTGTATGTTCACACGAAACGCGTAGGAGGGTGTTAACCTCCACTTTTAGATAGATTAAATAAAGAAGATGTTTTAGAATACATTTGCTTGGGACCCACTTTGGTGGTGCGCTGTTTTTTTCCTCTTTTTCGAGATGTTTCAGGAGACCAGAAGTAGATACACATCAGAAGAGCAGCAGCATTTTGAATTGATTGTAAAAGAGAGAAGTGTGAGGCATTGAGTCTGGCGCCTTAGACCACTCGGCCATCCTGACAACTTGGAGTCTTGTGCTCAGTAGAAGTGACTGATTGACTACGCACCCCTGGTCTGTGAGAGGCGGAAAGAGAGTTACTGAATACGATCATTGTATTGTATGTGAGTGATTGACTGGGTGCCTGTGAGAGAATGGGTAAATGTCCACAAGGCTGAGTGAATGGTTTCATGGCAGGATGTCACTCAATAGCATTCTGAGTGCATACAGGTGAGTGATTCAGTGAGTGAGTGAATGGCAGAATGTATCTTTGAGTGAAATAGTGAGTCTCTGTGTTTTAATGCTTCATTTATGAAAGGATATCACAAAAAAAAAACTCAGCCAAGGTCATCCCCAGATAGAGGTATACAGGTAAGTACAAGTAAGGGCATTCCAATGATAGGAAGTAGAAGCAGTGTGTACGTATATTTTTATTTCTATTGCGCCAACTGTTTATGCAGCGCTTAAAAAAATTACAATACAAGGATAATAAAGTACTAACAATGGAAATAAGAGCAACAAGAAATCGACAACGTGAGGCAAAGGGAGACCCTTTCATGACAAGCTTACACTTTGTCATTGGTGGGCAACAAACGGCCCTCAAGGGCTTCACCTGTGGCCCCCAACCTCTTTATTTACATTTATAAATAATTGAATGCAATACTCCTTGATAAAGTGTATGTTCACACGAAACGCGTAGGAGGGTGTTAACCTCCACTTTTAGATAGATTAAATAAAGAAGATGTTTTAGAATACATTTGCTTGGGACCCACTTTGGTGGTGCGCTGTTTTTTTCCTCTTTTTCGAGATGTTTCAGGAGACCAGAAGTAGATACACATCAGAAGAGCAGCAGCATTTTGAATTGATTGTAAAAGAGAGAAGTGTGAGGCATTGGTCACACTGGAACCAGTTTGACTGTTTAACTCAGTTTAGGAACACTATACTCCCTAAAGTGCAAAGCTCTATGACAGGCTCAGACAATCCTATTTTGTTATCTAATGTAGGATGACCTCCTGACTATCGCTTATTAGGGATAAGGTCACACAGTCCTGGGTGTATATCTAATGCAGGATGTCCTCCTGACTGCAGATTACCTGCTAAATGGCAGTGCTGATGTCACAGGTCACACCCAAAAAGTCAGTCAGCAATGCTGACCAAAGCCGTCGCCATTAGTGATTGACTCGCCAAGAGAAAGTAGCTTGGTGGCCATCTTCGAAGACAGGAAATGCCCACTTTCTATAAATCCATTTTCTCTGTAACCAAAGGATCCTCCACCCGCCGCCACTAAGAACCCTACCCAAAAAATCAGAGGGCATGAGGATGTATAGGATATTAACGGTATAAGAACATTTGAAAGAGTAACAGAAGAACATGTCAGAAGTGGGATTTGAACCCACGCCTCCATACAGAGACCAGAACACCCACTGACATGGGAAGATATCAAGCTTGAGTCTGGCGCCTTAGACCACTCGGCCATCCTGACAACTTGGAGTCTTGTGCTCAGTAGAAGTGACTGATTGACTACGCACCCCTGGTCTGTGAGAGGCGGAAAGAGAGTTACTGAATACGATCATTGTATTGTATGTGAGTGATTGACTGGGTGCCTGTGAGAGAATGGGTAAATGTCCACAAGGCTGAGTGAATGGTTTCATGGCAGGATGTCACTCAATAGCATTCTGAGTGCATACAGGTGAGTGATTCAGTGAGTGAGTGAATGGCAGAATGTATCTTTGAGTGAAATAGTGAGTCTCTGTGTTTTAATGCTTCATTTATGAAAGGATATCACAAAAAAAAACTCAGCCAAGGTCATCCCCAGATAGAGGTATACAGGTAAGTACAAGTAAGGGCATTCCAATGATAGGAAGTAGAAGCAGTGTATACGTATATTTTTATTTCTATTGCGCCAACTGTTTATGCAGCGCTTAAAAAAATTACAACACAAGGATAATAAAGTACTAACAATGGAAATAAGAGCAACAAGAAATCGACAACGTGAGGCAAAGGGAGACCCTTTCATGACAAGCTTACACTTTGTCATTGGTGGGCAACAAACGGCCCTCAAGGGCTTCACCTGTGGCCCCCAACCTCTTTATTTACATTTATAAATAATTGAATGCAATACTCCTTGATAAAGTGTATGTTCACACGAAACGCGTAGGAGGGTGTTAACCTCCACTTTTAGATAGATTAAATAAAGAAGATTTTTACACTACATTTGCTTGGGACCCACTTTGGCGGTGCACTGTTTTTTTTCTCTTTTTCGAGATGTTTCAGGAGACCAGAAGTAGATACACATCAGAAGAGCAGCAGCATTTTGAATTGATTGTAAAAGAGAGAAGTGTGAGGCATTGGTCACACTGGAACCAGTTTGACTGGTTAACTCAGTTTAGGAACACTATACTCCCTAAAGTGCAAAGCTCTATGACAGGCTCAGACAATCCTATTTTGTTATCTAATGTAGGATGACCTCCTGACTATCGCTTATTAGGGATAAGGTCACACAGTCCTGGGTGTATATCTAATGCAGGATGTCCTCCTGACTGCAGATTACCTGCTAAATGGCAGTGCTGATGTCACAGGTCACACCCAAAAAGTCAGTCAGCAATGCTGACCAAAGCCGTCGCCATTAGTGATTGACTCGCCAAGAGAAAGTAGCTTGGTGGCCATCTTCGAAGACAAGAAATGCCCACTTTCTATAAATCCATTTTCTCTGTAACCAAAGGATCCTCCACCCGCCGCCACTAAGAACCCTACCCAAAAAATCAGAGGGCATGAGGATGTATAGGATATTAACGGTATAAGAACATTTGAAAGAGTAACAAAAGAACATGTCAGAAGTGGGATTTGAACCCACGCCTCCATACAGAGACCAGAACACCCACTGACATGGGAAGATATCAAGCTTGAGTCTGGCGCCTTAGACCACTCGGCCATCCTGACAACTTGGAGTCTTGTGCTCAGTAGAAGTGACTGATTGACTACGCACCCCTGGTCTGTGAGAGGCGGAAAGAGAGTTACTGAATACGATCATTGTATTGTATGTGAGTGATTGACTGGGTGCCTGTGAGAGAATGGGTAAATGTCCACAAGGCTGAGTGAATGGTTTCATGGCAGGATGTCACTCAATAGCATTCTGAGTGCATACAGGTGAGTGATTCAGTGAGTGAGTGAATGGCAGAATGTATCTTTGAGTGAAATAGTGAGTCTCTGTGTTTTAATGCTTCATTTATGAAAGGATATCACAAAAAAAAAACTCAGCCAAGGTCATCCCCAGATAGAGGTATACAGGTAAGTACAAGTAAGGGCATTCCAATGATAGGAAGTAGAAGCAGTGTGTACGTATATTTTTATTTCTATTGCGCCAACTGTTTATGCAGCGCTTAAAAAAATTACAATACAAGGATAATAAAGTACTAACAATGGAAATAAGAGCAACAAGAAATCGACAACGTGAGGCAAAGGGAGACCCTTTCATGACAAGCTTACACTTTGTCATTGGTGGGCAACAAACGGCCCTCAAGGGCTTCACCTGTGGCCCCCAACCTCTTTATTTACATTTATAAATAATTGAATGCAATACTCCTTGATAAAGTGTATGTTCACACGAAACGCGTAGGAGGGTGTTAACCTCCACTTTTAGATAGATTAAATAAAGAAGATGTTTTAGAATACATTTGCTTGGGACCCACTTTGGTGGTGCGCTGTTTTTTTCCTCTTTTTCGAGATGTTTCAGGAGACCAGAAGTAGATACACATCAGAAGAGCAGCAGCATTTTGAATTGATTGTAAAAGAGAGAAGTGTGAGGCATTGAGTCTGGCGCCTTAGACCACTCGGCCATCCTGACAACTTGGAGTCTTGTGCTCAGTAGAAGTGACTGATTGACTACGCACCCCTGGTCTGTGAGAGGCGGAAAGAGAGTTACTGAATACGATCATTGTATTGTATGTGAGTGATTGACTGGGTGCCTGTGAGAGAATGGGTAAATGTCCACAAGGCTGAGTGAATGGTTTCATGGCAGGATGTCACTCAATAGCATTCTGAGTGCATACAGGTGAGTGATTCAGTGAGTGAGTGAATGGCAGAATGTATCTTTGAGTGAAATAGTGAGTCTCTGTGTTTTAATGCTTCATTTATGAAAGGATATCACAAAAAAAAAACTCAGCCAAGGTCATCCCCAGATAGAGGTATACAGGTAAGTACAAGTAAGGGCATTCCAATGATAGGAAGTAGAAGCAGTGTGTACGTATATTTTTATTTCTATTGCGCCAACTGTTTATGCAGCGCTTAAAAAAATTACAATACAAGGATAATAAAGTACTAACAATGGAAATAAGAGCAACAAGAAATCGACAACGTGAGGCAAAGGGAGACCCTTTCATGACAAGCTTACACTTTGTCATTGGTGGGCAACAAACGGCCCTCAAGGGCTTCACCTGTGGCCCCCAACCTCTTTATTTACATTTATAAATAATTGAATGCAATACTCCTTGATAAAGTGTATGTTCACACGAAACGCGTAGGAGGGTGTTAACCTCCACTTTTAGATAGATTAAATAAAGAAGATGTTTTAGAATACATTTGCTTGGGACCCACTTTGGTGGTGCGCTGTTTTTTTCCTCTTTTTCGAGATGTTTCAGGAGACCAGAAGTAGATACACATCAGAAGAGCAGCAGCATTTTGAATTGATTGTAAAAGAGAGAAGTGTGAGGCATTGGTCACACTGGAACCAGTTTGACTGTTTAACTCAGTTTAGGAACACTATACTCCCTAAAGTGCAAAGCTCTATGACAGGCTCAGACAATCCTATTTTGTTATCTAATGTAGGATGACCTCCTGACTATCGCTTATTAGGGATAAGGTCACACAGTCCTGGGTGTATATCTAATGCAGGATGTCCTCCTGACTGCAGATTACCTGCTAAATGGCAGTGCTGATGTCACAGGTCACACCCAAAAAGTCAGTCAGCAATGCTGACCAAAGCCGTCGCCATTAGTGATTGACTCGCCAAGAGAAAGTAGCTTGGTGGCCATCTTCGAAGACAGGAAATGCCCACTTTCTATAAATCCATTTTCTCTGTAACCAAAGGATCCTCCACCCGCCGCCACTAAGAACCCTACCCAAAAAATCAGAGGGCATGAGGATGTATAGGATATTAACGGTATAAGAACATTTGAAAGAGTAACAGAAGAACATGTCAGAAGTGGGATTTGAACCCACGCCTCCATACAGAGACCAGAACACCCACTGACATGGGAAGATATCAAGCTTGAGTCTGGCGCCTTAGACCACTCGGCCATCCTGACAACTTGGAGTCTTGTGCTCAGTAGAAGTGACTGATTGACTACGCACCCCTGGTCTGTGAGAGGCGGAAAGAGAGTTACTGAATACGATCATTGTATTGTATGTGAGTGATTGACTGGGTGCCTGTGAGAGAATGGGTAAATGTCCACAAGGCTGAGTGAATGGTTTCATGGCAGGATGTCACTCAATAGCATTCTGAGTGCATACAGGTGAGTGATTCAGTGAGTGAGTGAATGGCAGAATGTATCTTTGAGTGAAATAGTGAGTCTCTGTGTTTTAATGCTTCATTTATGAAAGGATATCACAAAAAAAAACTCAGCCAAGGTCATCCCCAGATAGAGGTATACAGGTAAGTACAAGTAAGGGCATTCCAATGATAGGAAGTAGAAGCAGTGTATACGTATATTTTTATTTCTATTGCGCCAACTGTTTATGCAGCGCTTAAAAAAATTACAACACAAGGATAATAAAGTACTAACAATGGAAATAAGAGCAACAAGAAATCGACAACGTGAGGCAAAGGGAGACCCTTTCATGACAAGCTTACACTTTGTCATTGGTGGGCAACAAACGGCCCTCAAGGGCTTCACCTGTGGCCCCCAACCTCTTTATTTACATTTATAAATAATTGAATGCAATACTCCTTGATAAAGTGTATGTTCACACGAAACGCGTAGGAGGGTGTTAACCTCCACTTTTAGATAGATTAAATAAAGAAGATGTTTTAGAATACATTTGCTTGGGACCCACTTTGGTGGTGCGCTGTTTTTTTCCTCTTTTTCGAGATGTTTCAGGAGACCAGAAGTAGATACACATCAGAAGAGCAGCAGCATTTTGAATTGATTGTAAAAGAGAGAAGTGTGAGGCATTGGTCACACTGGAACCAGTTTGACTGTTTAACTCAGTTTAGGAACACTATACTCCCTAAAGTGCAAAGCTCTATGACAGGCTCAGACAATCCTATTTTGTTATCTAATGTAGGATGACCTCCTGACTATCGCTTATTAGGGATAAGGTCACACAGTCCTGGGTGTATATCTAATGCAGGATGTCCTCCTGACTGCAGATTACCTGCTAAATGGCAGTGCTGATGTCACAGGTCACACCCAAAAAGTCAGTCAGCAATGCTGACCAAAGCCGTCGCCATTAGTGATTGACTCGCCAAGAGAAAGTAGCTTGGTGGCCATCTTCGAAGACAGGAAATGCCCACTTTCTATAAATCCATTTTCTCTGTAACCAAAGGATCCTCCACCCGCCGCCACCACTAAGAACCCTCCCCAAAAAATCAGAGGGCATGAGGATGTATAGGATATTAACGGTATAAGAACATTGGAAAGAGTAACCAAAGAACATGTCAGAAGTGGGATTTGAACCCACGCCTCCATACAGAGACCAGAACACCCACTGACATGGGAAGATATCAAGCTTGAGTCTGGTGCCTTAGACCACTCAGCCATCCTGACAACTTGGAGTCTTGTGCTCAGTAGAAGTGACTGATTGACTACGCACCCCTGGTCTGTGAGAGGCGGAAAGAGAGTTACTGAATACGATCATTGTATTGTATGTGAGTGATTGACTGGGTGCCTGTGAGAGAATGGGTAAATGTCCAGAAGGCTGAGTGAATGGTTTCATGGCAGGATGTCACTCAATAGCATTCTGAGTGCATACAGGTGAGTGATTCAGTGAGTGAGTGAATGGCAGAATGTATCTTTGAGTGAAATAGTGAGTCTCTGTGTTTTAATGCTTCATTTATGAAAGGATATCACAAAAAAAACCTCAGCCAAGGTCATCCCCAGATAGAGGTATACAGGTAAGTACAAGTAAGGGCATTCCAATGATAGGAAGTAGAAGCAGTGTGTACGTATATTTTTATTTCTATTGCACCAACTGTTTATGCAGCGCTTAAAAAAATTACAACACAAGGATAATAAAGTACTAACAATGGAAATAAGAGCAACAAGAAATCGACAACGTGAGGCAAAGGGAGACCCTGTCATGACAAGCTTACACTTTGTCATTGGTGGGCAACAAACGGCCCTCAAGGGCTTCACCTGTGGCCCCCAACCTCTTTATTTACATTTATAAATAATTGAATGCAATACTCCTTGATAAAGTGTATGTTCACACGAAACGCGTAGGAGGGTGTTAACCTCCACTTTTAGATAGATTAAATAAAGAAGATTTTTTACAATACATTTGCTTGGGACCCACTTTGGCGGTGCGCTGTTTTTTTTCTCTTTTTCGAGATGTTTCAGGAGACCAGAAGTAGATACACATCAGAAGAGCAGCAGCATTTTGAATTGATTGTAAAAGAGAGAAGTGTGAGGCATTGGTCACACTGGAACCAGTTTGACTGGTTAACTCAGTTTAGGAACACTTTACTCCCTAAAGTGCAAAGCTCTATGACAGGCTCAGACAATCCTATTTTGGTATCTAATGTAGGATGACCTCCTGACTATCGCTTATTAGGGATAAGGTCACACAGTCCTGGGTGTATATCTAATGCAGGATGTCCTCCTGACTGCAGATTACCTGCTAAATGGCAGTGCTGATGTCACAGGTCACACCCAAAAAGTCAGTCAACAATGCTGACCAAAGCCGTCGCCATTAGTGATTGACTCGCCAAGAGAAAGTAGCTTGGTGGCCATCTTCGAAGACAAGAAATGCCCACTTTCTATAAATCCATTTTCTCTGTAACCAAAGGATCCTCCACCCGCCGCCACTAAGAACCCTCCCCAAAAAATCAGAGGGCATGAGGATGTATAGAATATAAACGGTATAAGAACATTTGAAAGAGTAACAAAAGAACATGTCAGAAGTGGGATTTGAACCCACGCCTCCATACAGAGACCAGAACACCCACTGACATGGGAAGATATCAAGCTTGAGTCTGGCGCCTTAAACCACTCGGCCATCCTGACAACTTGGAGTCTTGTGCTCAGTAGAAGTGACTGATTGACTACGCACCCCTGGTCTGTGAGAGGCGGAAAAAGAGTTACTGAATACGATCATTGTATTGTATGTGAGTGATTGAATGGGTACCTGTGAGAGAATGGGTAAATGTCCAAAAGGCTGAGTGAATGGTTTCATGGCAGGATGTCACTCAATTGCATTCTCAGTGCATACAGGTGAGTTATTCAGTGAGTGAGTGAATGGCAGAATGTATCTTTGAGTGAAATAGTGAGTCTCTGTGTTTTAATGCTTCATTTATGAAAGGATATCACAAAAAAAAACTCAGCCAAGGTCATCCCCAGATAGAGGTATACAGGTAAGTACAAGTAAGGGCATTCCAATGATAGGAAGTAGAAGCAGTGTGTACGTATATTTTTATTTCTATTGCGCCAACTGTTTATGCAGCGCTTAAAAAAATTACAACACAAGGATAATAAAGTACTAACAATGGAAATAAGAGCAACAAGAAATCGACAACGTGAGGCAAAGGGAGACCCTGTCATGACAAGCTTACACTTTGTCATTGGTGGGCAACAAACGGCCCTCAAGGGCTTCATCTGTGGCCCCCAACCTCTTTATTTACATTTATAAATAATTGAATGCAATACTCCTTGATAAAGTGTATGTTCACACGAAACGCGTAGGAGGGTGTTAACCTCCACTTTTAGATAGATTAAATAAAGAAGATTTTTTACAATACATTTGCTTGGGACCCACTTTGGCGGTGCGCTGTTTTTTTTCTCTTTTTCGAGATGTTTCAGGAGACCAGAAGTAGATACACATCAGAAGAGCAGCAGCATTTTTGAATTGATTGTAAAAGAGAGAAGTGTGGGGCATTGGTCACACTGGAACCAGTTTGACTGGTTAACTCAGTTTAGGAACACTTTACTCCCTAAAGTGCAAAGCTCTATGACAGGCTCAGACAATCCTATTTTGGTATCTAATGTAGGATGACCTCCTGACTATCGCTTATTAGGGATAAGGTCACACAGTCCTGGGTGTATATCTAATGCAGGATGTCCTCCTGACTGCAGATTACCTGCTAAATGGCAGTGCTGATGTCACAGGTCACACCCAAAAAGTCAGTCAGCAATGCTGACCAAAGCCGTCGCCATTAGTGATTGACTCGCCAAGAGTAAGTAGCTTGGTGGCCATCTTCGAAGACAGGAAATGCCCACTTTCTATAAATCCATTTTCTCTGTAACCAAAGGATCCTCCACCCGCCGCCACTAAGAACCCTCCCCAAAAAATCAGAAGGCATGAGGATGTATAGGATATAAACGGTATAAGAACATTTGAAAGAGTAACAAAAGAACATGTCAGAAGTGGGATTTGAACCCACACCTCCATACAGAGACCAGAACACCCACTGACATGGGAAGATATCAAGCTTGAGTCTGGCGCCTTAGACCACTCGGCCATCCTGACAACTTGGAGTCTTGTGCTCAGTAGAAGTGACTGATTGACTACGCACCCCTGGTCTGTGAGAGGCGGAAAGAGAGTTACTGAATACGATCATTGTATTGTATGTGAGTGATTGACTGGGTGCCTGTGAGAGAATGGGTAAATGTCCACAAGGCTGAGTGAATGGTTTCATGGCAGGATGTCACTCAAGAGCATTCTGAGTGCATACAGGTGAGTGATTCAGTGAGTGAGTGAATGGCAGAATGTATCTTTGAGTGAAATAGTGAGTCTCTGTGTTTTAATGCTTCATTTATGAAAGGATATCACAAAAAAAAAACTCAGCCAAGGTCATCCCCAGATAGAGGTATACAGGTAAGTAGAAGTAAGGGCATTCCAATGATAGGAAGTAGAAGCAGTGTGTACGTATATTTTTATTTCTATTGCGCCAACTGTTTATGCAGCGCTTAAAAAAATTACAACACAAGGATAATAAAGTACTAACAATGGAAATAAGAGCAACAAGAAATCGACAACGTGAGGCAAAGGGAGACCCTGTCATGACAAGCTTACACTTTGTCATTGGTGGGCAACAAACGGCCCTCAAGGGCTTCACCTGTGGCCCCCAACCTCTTTATTTACATTTATAAATAATTGAATGCAATACTCCTTGATAAAGTGTATGTTCACACGAAACGCGTAGGAGGGTGTTAACCTCCACTTTTAGATAGATTAAATAAAGAAGATTTTTTACAATACATTTGCTTGGGACCCACTTTGGCGGTGCGCTGTTTTTTTTCTCTTTTTCGAGATGTTTCAGGAGACCAGAAGTAGATACACATCAGAAGAGCAGCAGCATTGTTGAATTGATTGTAAAAGAGAGAAGTGTGAGGCATTGGTCACACTGGAACCAGTTTGACTGGTTAACTCAGTTTAGGAACACTTTACTCCCTAAAGTGCAAAGCTCTATGACAGGCTCAGATAATCCTATTTTGGTATCTAATGTAGGATGACCTCCTGACTATCGCTTATTAGGGATAAGGTCACACAGTCCTGGGTGTATATCTAATGCAGGATGTCCTCCTGACTGCAGATTACCTGCTAAATGGCAGTGCTGATGTCACAGGTCACACCCAAAAAGTCAGTCAGCAATGCTGACCAAAGCCGTCGCCATTAGTGATTGACTCGCCAAGAGAAAGTAGCTTGGTGGCCATCTTCGAAGACAAGAAATGCCCACTTTCTATAAATCCATTTTCTCTGTAACCAAAGGATCCTCCACCCGCCGCCACTAAGAACCCTCCCCAAAAAATCAGAGGGCATGAGGATGTATAGGATATAAACGGTATAAGAACATTTGAAAGAGTAACAAAAGAACATGTCAGAAGTGGGATTTGAACCCACACCTCCATACAGAGACCAGAACACCCACTGACATGGGAAGATATCAAGCTTGAGTCTGGCGCCTTAGACCACTCGGCCATCCTGACAACTTGGAGTCTTGTGCTCAGTAGAAGTGACTGATTGACTACGCACCCCTGGTCTGTGAGAGGCGGAAAGAGAGTTACTGAATACGATCATTGTATTGTATGTGAGTGATTGACTGGGTGCCTGTGAGAGAATGGGTAAATGTCCACAAGGCTGAGTGAATGGTTTCATGGCAGGATGTCACTCAATAGCATTCTCAGTGCATACAGGTGAGTGATTCAGTGAGTGAGTGAATGGCAGAATGTATCTTTGAGTGAAATAGTGAGTCTCTGTGTTTTAATGCTTCATTTATGAAAGAATATCACAAAAAAAAAACTCAGCCAAGGTCATCCCCAGATAGAGGTATACAGGTAAGTACAAGTAAGGGCATTCCAATGATAGGAAGTAGAAGCAGTGTGTACGTATATTTTTATTTCTATTGCGCCAACTGTTTATGCAGCGCTTAAAAAAATTACAACACAAGGATAATAAAGTACTAACAATGGAAATAAGAGCAACAAGAAATCGACAACGTGAGGCAAAGGGAGACCCTGTCATGACAAGCTTACACTTTGTCATTGGTGGGCAACAAACGGCCCTCAAGGGCTTCACCTGTGGCCCCCAACCTCTTTATTTACATTTATAAATAATTGAATGCAATACTCCTTGATAAAGTGTATGTTCACACGAAACGCGTAGGAGGGTGTTAACCTCCACTTTTAGATAGATTAAATAAAGAAGATTTTTTACAATACATTTGCTTGGGACCCACTTTGGCGGTGCGCTGTTTTTTTTCTCTTTTTCGAGATGTTTCAGGAGACCAGAAGTAGATACACATCAGAAGAGCAGCAGCATTTTTGAATTGATTGTAAAAGAGAGAAGTGTGAGGCATTGGTCACACTGGAACCAGTTTGACTGGTTAACTCAGTTTAGGAACACTTTACTCCCTAAAGTGCAAAGCTCTATGACAGGCTCAGATAATCCTATTTTGGTATCTAATGTAGGATGACCTCCTGACTATCGCTTATTAGGGATAAGGTCACACAGTCCTGGGTGTATATCTAATGCAGGATGTCCTCCTGACTGCAGATTACCTGCTAAATGGCAGTGCTGATGTCACAGGTCACACCCAAAAAGTCAGTCAGCAATGCTGACCAAAGCCGTCGCCATTAGTGATTGACTCGCCAAGAGAAAGTAGCTTGGTGGCCATCTTCGAAGACAAGAAATGCCCACTTTCTATAAATCCATTTTCTCTGTAACCAAAGGATCCTCCACCCGCCGCCACTAAGAACCCTCCCCAAAAAATCAGAGGGCATGAGGATGTATAGGATATAAACGGTATAAGAACATTTGAAAGAGTAACAAAAGAACATGTCAGAAGTGGGATTTGAACCCACACCTCCATACAGAGACCAGAACACCCACTGACATGGGAAGATATCAAGCTTGAGTCTGGCGCCTTAGACCACTCGGCCATCCTGACAACTTGGAGTCTTGTGCTCAGTAGAAGTGACTGATTGACTACGCACCCCTGGTCTGTGAGAGGCGGAAAGAGAGTTACTGAATACGATCATTGTATTGTATGTGAGTGATTGACTGGGTGCCTGTGAGAGAATGGGTAAATGTCCACAAGGCTGAGTGAATGGTTTCATGGCAGGATGTCACTCAATAGCATTCTGAGTGCATACAGGTGAGTGATTCAGTGAGTGAGTGAATGGCAGAATGTATCTTTGAGTGAAATAGTGAGTCTCTGTGTTTTAATGCTTCATTTATGAAAGAATATCACAAAAAAAAAACTCAGCCAAGGTCATCCCCAGATAGAGGTATACAGGTAAGTACAAGTAAGGGCATTCCAATGATAGGAAGTAGAAGCAGTGTGTACTTATATTTTTATTTCTATTGCGCCAACTGTTTATGCAGCGCTTAAAAAAATTACAACACAAGGATAATAAAGTACTAACAATGGAAATAAGAGCAACAAGAAATCGACAACGTGAGGCAAAGGGAGACCCTGTCATGACAAGCTTACACTTTGTCATTGGTGGGCAACAAACGGCCCTCAAGGGCTTCACCTGTGGCCCCCAACCTCTTTATTTACATTTATAAATAATTGAATGCAATACTCCTTGATAAAGTGTATGTTCACACGAAACGCGTAGGAGGGTGTTAACCTCCACTTTTAGATAGATTAAATAAAGAAGATTTTTTACAATACATTTGCTTGGGACCCACTTTGGCGGTGCGCTGTTTTTTTTCTCTTTTTCGAGATGTTTCAGGAGACAAGAAGTAGATACACATCAGAAGAGCAGCAGCATTTTGAATTGATTGTAAAAGAGAGAAGTGTGAGGCATTGGTCACACTGGAACCAGTTTGACTGGTTAATTCAGTTTAGGAACACTTTACTCCCTAAAGTGCAAAGCTCTATGACAGGCTCAGACAATCCTATTTTGTTATCTAATGTAGGATGACCTCCTGACTATCGCTTATTAGGGATAAGGTCACACAGTCCTGGGTGTATATCTAATGCAGGATGTCCTCCTGACTGCAGATTACCTGCTAAATGGCAGTGCTGATGTCACAGGTCACACCCAAAAAGTCAGTCAACAATGCTGACCAAAGCCGTCGCCATTAGTGATTGACTCGCCAAGAGAAAGTAGCTTGGTGGCCATCTTCGAAGACAAGAAATGCCCACTTTCTATAAATCCATTTTCTCTGTAACCAAAGGCTCCTCCACCCGCCGCCACTAAGAACCCTCCCCAAAAAATCAGAGGGCATGAGGATGTATAGGATATAAACGGTATAAGAACATTTGAAAGAGTAACAAAAGAACATGTCAGAAGTGGGATTTGAACCCACGCCTCCATACAGAGACCAGAACACCCACTGACATGGGAAGATATCAAGCTTGAGTCTGGCGCCTTAGACCACTCGGCCATCCTGACAACTTGGAGTCTTGTGCTCAGTAGAAGTGACTGATTGACTACGCACCCCTGGTCTGTGAGAGGCGGAAAGAGAGTTACTGAATACGATCATTGTATTGTATGTGAGTGATTGAATGGGTGCCTGTGAGAGAATGGGTAAATGTCCAAAAGGCTGAGTGAATGGTTTCATGGCAGGATGTCACTCAATAGCATTCTGAGTGCATACAGGTGAGTGATTCAGTGAGTGAGTGAATGGCAGAATGTATCTTTGAGTGAAATAGTGAGTCTCTGTGTTTTAATGCTTCATTTATGAAAGGATATCACAAAAAAAAACTCAGCCAAGGTCATCCCCAGATAGAGGTATACAGGTAAGTACAAGTAAGGGCATTCCAATGATAGGAAGTAGAAGCAGTGTGTACGTATATTTTTATTTCTATTGCGCCAACTGTTTATGCAGCGCTTAAAAAAATTACAACACAAGGATAATAAAGTACTAACAATGGAAATAAGAGCAACAAGAAATCGACAACGTGAGGCAAAGGGAGACCCTGTCATGACAAGCTTACACTTTGTCATTGGTGGGCAACAAACTGCCCTCAAGGGCTTCATCTGTGGCCCCCAACCTCTTTATTTACATTTATAAATAATTGAATGCAATACTCCTTGATAAAGTGTATGTTCACACGAAACGTGTAGGAGGGTGTTAACCTCCACTTTTAGATAGATTAAATAAAGAAGATTTTTTACAATACATTTGCTTGGGACCCACTTTGGCGGTGCGCTGTTTTTTTTCTCTTTTTCGAGATGTTTCAGGAGACCAGAAGTAGATACACATCAGAAGAGCAGCAGCATTTTTGAATTGATTGTAAAAGAGAGAAGTGTGGGGCATTGGTCACACTGGAACCAGTTTGACTGGTTAACTCAGTTTAGGAACACTTTACTCCCTAAAGTGCAAAGCTCTATGACAGGCTCAGACAATCCTATTTTGGTATCTAATGTAGGATGACCTCCTGACTATCGCTTATTAGGGATAAGGTCACACAGTCCTGGGTGTATATCTAATGCAGGATGTCCTCCTGACTGCAGATTACCTGCTAAATGGCAGTGCTGATGTCACAGGTCACACCCAAAAAGTCTGTCAGCAATGCTGACCAAAGCCGTCGCCATTAGTGATTGACTCGCCAAGAGAAAGTAGCTTGGTGGCCATCTTCGAAGACAAGAAATGCCCACTTTCTATAAATCCATTTTCTCTGTAACCAAAGGATCCTCCACCCGCCGCCACTAAGAACCCTCCCCAAAAAATCAGAGGGCATGAGGATGTATAGGATATAAACGGTATAAGAACATTTGAAAGAGTAACAAAAGAACATGTCAGAAGTGGGATTTGAACCCACGCCTCCATACAGAGACCAGAACACCCACTGACATGGGAAGATATCAAGCTTGAGTCTGGCACCTTAGACCACTCGGCCATCCTGACAACTTGGAGTCTTGTGTTCAGTAGAAGTGACTGATTGACTACGCACCCCTGGTCTGTGAGAGGCGGAAAGAGAGTTACTGAATACGATCATTGTATTGTATGTGAGTGATTGAATGGGTGCCTGTGAGAGAATGGGTAAATGTCCAAAAGGCTGAGTGAATGGTTTCATGGCAGGATGTCACTCAATTGCATTCTGAGTGCATACAGGTGAGTGATTCAGTGAGTGAGTGAATGGCAGAATGTATCTTTGAGTGAAATAGTGAGTCTCTGTATTTTAATGCTTCATTTATGAAAGGATATCACAAAAAAAAAACTCAGCCAAGGTCATCCCCAGATAGAGGTATACAGGTAAGTACAAGTAAGGGCATTCCAATGATAGGAAGTAGAAGCAGTTTGTACGTATATTTTTATTTCTATTGCACCAACAGTTTATGCAGCGCTTAAAAAAATTACAACACAAGGATAATAAAGTACTAACAATGGAAATAAGAGCAACAAGAAATCGACAACGTGAGGCAAAGGGAGACCCTGTCATGACAAGCTTACACTTTGTCATTGGTGGGCAACAAACGGCCCTCAAGGGCTACAGCTGTGGCCCCCAACCTCTTTATTTACATTTATAAACAATTGAATGCAATACGCCTTGATAAAGTGTATGTTCACACAAAACGCGTAGGAGAGTGTTAACCTCCACTTTTAGATGGTTTAAATAAAGAAGATTTTTTACAATACATTTGCTTGGGACCCACTTTGGAGGTGCGCTGTTTTTTTTCTCTTTTTCGAGATGTTTCAGGAGACCAGAAGTAGATACACATCAGAAGAGCAGCAGCATTTCGAATTGATTGTAAAAGAGAGAAGTGTGAGGCATTGGTCACACTGGAACCAGTTTGACTGGTTAACTCAGTTTAGGAACTCTTTACTCCCTAAAGTGCAAAGCTCTATGATAGGCTCAGACAATCCTATTTTGTTATCTAATGTAGGATGACCTCCTGACTATCGCTTATTAGGGATAAGGTCACACAGTCCTGGGTATATATCTAATGCAGGGTGTCCTCCTGACTGCAGATTACCTGCTAAATGGCAGTGCTGATGTCACATGTCACACCCAAAAAGTCAGTCAGCAATGCTGACCAAAGCCGTCGCCATTAGTGATTGACTCGCCAAGAGAAAGTAACTTGGTGGCCATCTTCGAAGACAGGAAATCCCCACTTTCTATAAATCCATTTTCTCTGTAACCAAAGGATCCTCCACCCGCCGCCACTAAGAACCCTCCCCAAAAAATCAGAGGGCATGAGGATGTATAGGATATAAACGGTATAAGAACATTTGAAAGAGTAACAAAAGAACATGTCAGAAGTGGGATTTGAACCCACGCCTCCATACAGAGACCAGAACACCCACTGACATGGGAAGATATCAAGCTTGAGTCTGGCGCCTTAGACCACTCGGCCATCCTGACAACTTGGAGTCTTGTGCTCAGTAGAAGTGACTGATTGACTACGCACCCCTGGTCTGTGAGAGGCGGAAAGAGAGTTACTCAATACGATCATTGTATTGTATGTGAGTGATTGACTGGGTGCCTGTGAGAGAATGGGTAAATGTCCAGAAGGCTGAGTGAATGGTTCAATGGCAGGATGTCACTCAATAGCAGGCTGAGTGCATACAGGTGAGTGATTCAGTGAGTGATTCAGTGAGTGGCAGAATGTATCTTTGAGTGAAATAGTGAGTCTCTGTATTTTAATGCTTCATTTATGAAAGGATATCACAAAAAAAAAACTCAGCCAAGGTCATCACCAGATAGAGGTATACAGGTAAGTACAAGTAAGGGCATTCCAATGATAGGAAGTAGAAGCAGTGTGTACGTATATTTTTATTTCTATTGCGCCAACTGTTTATGCAGCGCTTAAAAAAATTACAACACAAGGATAATAAAGTACTAACAATGGAAATAAGAGCAACAAGAAATCGACAACGTGAGGCAAAGGGAGACCCTGTCATGACAAGCTTACACTTTGTCATTGGTGGGCAACAAACGGCCCTCAAGGGCTTCACCTGTGGCCCCCAACCTCTTTATTTACATTTATAAATAATTGAATGCAATACTCCTTGATAAAGTGTATGTTCACACGAAACGCGTAGGAGGGTGTTAACCTCCACTTTTAGATAGATTAAATAAAGAAGATTTTTTACAATACATTTGCTTGGGACCCACTTTGGCGGTGCGCTGTTTTTTTTCTCTTTTTCGAGATGTTTCAGGAGACCAGAAGTAGATACACATCAGAAGAGCAGCAGCATTTTTGAATTGATTGTAAAAGAGAGAAGTGTGAGGCATTGGTCACACTGGAACCAGTTTGACTGGTTAACTCAGTTTAGGAACACTTTACTCCCTAAAGTGCAAAGCTCTATGACAGGCTCAGATAATCCTATTTTGGTATCTAATGTAGGATGACCTCCTGACTATCGCTTATTAGGGATAAGGTCACACAGTCCTGGGTGTATATCTAATGCAGGATGTCCTCCTGACTGCAGATTACCTGCTAAATGGCAGTGCTGATGTCACAGGTCACACCCAAAAAGTCAGTCAGCAATGCTGACCAAAGCCGTCGCCATTAGTGATTGACTCGCCAAGAGAAAGTAGCTTGGTGGCCATCTTCGAAGACAAGAAATGCCCACTTTCTATAAATCCATTTTCTCTGTAACCAAAGGATCCTCCACCCGCCGCCACTAAGAACCCTCCCCAAAAAATCAGAGGGCATGAGGATGTATAGGATATAAACGGTATAAGAACATTTGAAAGAGTAACAAAAGAACATGTCAGAAGTGGGATTTGAACCCACACCTCCATACAGAGACCAGAACACCCACTGACATGGGAAGATATCAAGCTTGAGTCTGGCGCCTTAGACCACTCGGCCATCCTGACAACTTGGAGTCTTGTGCTCAGTAGAAGTGACTGATTGACTACGCACCCCTGGTCTGTGAGAGGCGGAAAGAGAGTTACTGAATACGATCATTGTATTGTATGTGAGTGATTGAATGGGTGCCTGTGAGAGAATGGGTAAATGTCCAAAAGGCTGAGTGAATGGTTTCATGGCAGGATGTCACTCAATAGCATTCTGAGTGCATACAGGTGAGTGATTCAGTGAGTGAGTGAATGGCAGAATGTATCTTTGAGTGAAATAGTGAGTCTCTGTGTTTTAATGCTTCATTTATGAAAGGATATCACAAAAAAAAACTCAGCCAAGGTCATCCCCAGATAGAGGTATACAGGTAAGTACAAGTAAGGGCATTCCAATGATAGGAAGTAGAAGCAGTGTGTACGTATATTTTTATTTCTATTGCGCCAACTGTTTATGCAGCGCTTAAAAAAATTACAACACAAGGATAATAAAGTACTAACAATGGAAATAAGAGCAACAAGAAATCGACAACGTGAGGCAAAGGGAGACCCTGTCATGACAAGCTTACACTTTGTCATTGGTGGGCAACAAACGGCCCTCAAGGGCTTCACCTGTGGCCCCCAACCTCTTTATTTACATTTTTAAATAATTGAATGCAATACTCCTTGATAAAGTGTATGTTCACACGAAACGCGTAGGAGGGTGTTAACCTCCACTTTTAGATAGATTAAATAAAGAAGATTTTTTACAATACATTTGCTTGGGACCCACTTTGGCGGTGCGCTGTTTTTTTTCTCTTTTTCGAGATGTTTCAGGAGACAAGAAGTAGATACACATCAGAAGAGCAGCAGCATTTTGAATTGATTGTAAAAGAGAGAAGTGTGAGGCATTGGTCACACTGGAACCAGTTTGACTGGTTAACTCAGTTTAGGAACACTTTACTCCCTAAAGTGCAAAGCTCTATGACAGGCTCAGACAATCCTATTTTGGTATCTAATGTAGGATGACCTCCTGACTATCGCTTATTAGGGATAAGGTCACACAGTCCTGGGTGTATATCTAATGCAGGATGTCCTCCTGACTGCAGATTACCTGCTAAATGGCAGTGCTGATGTCACAGGTCACACCCAAAAAGTCAGTCAGCAATGCTGACCAAAGCCGTCGCCATTAGTGATTGACTCGCCAAGAGAAAGTAGCTTGGTGGCCATCTTCGAAGACAGGAAATGCCCACTTTCTATAAATCCATTTTCTCTGTAACCAAAGGATCCTCCACCCGCCGCCACTAAGAACCCTCCCCAAAAAATCAAAGGGCATGAGGATGTATAGGATATAAACGGTATAAGAACATTTGAAAGAGTAACAAAAGAACATGTCAGAAGTGGGATTTGAACCCACGCCTCCATACAGAGACCAGAACACCCACTGACATGGGAAGATATCAAGCTTGAGTCTGGTGCCTTAGACCACTCGGCCATCCTGACAACTTGGAGTCTTGTGCTCAGTAGAAGTGACTGATTGACTACGCACCCCTGGTCTGTGAGAGGCGGAAAGAGAGTTACTGAATACGATCATTGTATTGTATGTGAGTGATTGACTGGGTGCCTGTGAGAGAATGGGTAAATGTCCACAAGGCTGAGTGAATGGTTTCATGGCAGGATGTCACTCAATAGCATTCTCAGTGCATACAGGTGAGTGATTCAGTGAGTGAGTGAATGGCAGAATGTATCTTTGAGTGAAATAGTGAGTCTCTGTGTTTTAATGCTTCATTTATGAAAGGATATCACAAAAAAAAAACTCAGCCAAGGTCATCCCCAGATAGAGGTATACAGGTAAGTACAAGTAAGGGCATTCCAATGATAGGAAGTAGAAGCAGTGTGTACGTATATTTTTATTTCTATTGCGCCAACTGTTTATGCAGCGCTTAAAAAAATTACAACACAAGGATAATAAAGTACTAACAATGGAAATAAGAGCAACAAGAAATCGACAACGTGAGGCAAAGGGAGACCCTGTCATGACAAGCTTACACTTTGTCATTGGTGGGCAACAAACTGCCCTCAAGGGCTTCATCTGTGGCCCCCAACCTCTTTATTTACATTTTTAAATAATTGAATGCAATACTCCTTGATAAAGTGTATGTTCACACGAAACGCGTAGGAGGGTGTTAACCTCCACTTTTAGATAGATTAAATAAAGAAGATTTTTTACAATACATTTGCTTGGGACCCACTTTGGCGGTGCGCTGTTTTTTTTCTCTTTTTCGAGATGTTTCAGGAGACAAGAAGTAGATACACATCAGAAGAGCAGCAGCATTTTTGAATTGATTGTAAAAGAGAGAAGTGTGGGGCATTGGTCACACTGGAACCAGTTTGACTGGTTAACTCAGTTTAGGAACACTTTACTCCCTAAAGTGCAAAGCTCTATGACAGGCTCAGACAATCCTATTTTGGTATCTAATGTAGGATGACCTCCTGACTATCGCTTATTAGGGATAAGGTCACACAGTCCTGGGTGTATATCTAATGCAGGATGTCCTCCTGACTGCAGATTACCTGCTAAATGGCAGTGCTGATGTCACAGGTCACACCCAAAAAGTCAGTCAGCAATGCTGACCAAAGCCGTCGCCATTAGTGATTGACTCGCCAAGAGAAAGTAGCTTGGTGGCCATCTTCGAAGACAGGAAATGCCCACTTTCTATAAATCCATTTTCTCTGTAACCAAAGGATCCTCCACCCGCCGCCACTAAGAACCCTCCCCAAAAAATCAGAGGGCATGAGGATGTATAGGATATAAACGGTATAAGAACATTTGAAAGAGTAACAAAAGAACATGTCAGAAGTGGGATTTGAAACCACGCCTCCATACAGAGACCAGAACACCCACTGACATGGGAAGATATCAAGCTTGAGTCTGGCGCCTTAGACCACTCGGCCATCCTGACAACTTGGAGTCTTGTGCTCAGTAGAAGTGACTGATTGACTACGCACCCCTGGTCTGTGAGAGGCGGAAAGAGAGTTACTGAATACGATCATTGTATTGTATGTGAGTGATTGACTGGGTGCCTGTGAGAGAATGGGTAAATGTCCAGAAGGCTGAGTGAATGGTTCCATGGCAGGATGTCACTCAATAGCAGGCTGAGTGCATACAGGTGAGTGATTCAGTGAGTGATTCAGTGAGTGAGTGAATTGCAGAATGTATCTTTGAGTGAAATAGTGAGTCTCTGTATTTTAATGCTTCATTTATGAAAGGATATCACAAAAAAAAAACTCAGCCAAGGTCATCCCCAGATAGAGGTATACAGGTAAGTACAAGTAAGGGCATTCCAATGATAGGAAGTAGAAGCAGTTTGTACGTATATTTTTATTTCTATTGCACCAACAGTTTATGCAGCGCTTAAAAAAATTACAACACAAGGATAATAAAGTACTAACAATGGAAATAAGAGCAACAAGAAATCGACAACGTGAGGCAAAGGGAGACCCTGTCATGACAAGCTTACACTTTGTCATTGGTGGGCAATAAACGGCCCTCAAGGGCTACAGCTGTGGCCCCCAACCTCTTTATTTACATTTATAAACAATTGAATGCAATACGCCTTGATAAAGTGTATGTTCACACAAAACGCGTAGGAGAGTGTTAACCTCCACTTTTAGATGGTTTAAATAAAGAAGATTTTTTACAATACATTTGCTTGGGACCCACTTTGGAGGTGCGCTGTTTTTTTTCTCTTTTTCGAGATGTTTCAGGAGACCAGAAGTAGATACACATCAGAAGAGCAGCAGCATTTCGAATTGATTGTAAAAGAGAGAAGTGTGAGGCATTGGTCACACTGGAACCAGTTTGACTGGTTAACTCAGTTTAGGAACTCTTTACTCCCTAAAGTGCAAAGCTCTATGATAGGCTCAGACAATCCTATTTTGTTATCTAATGTAGGATGACCTCCTGACTATCGCTTATTAGGGATAAGGTCACACAGTCCTGGGTATATATCTAATGCAGGGTGTCCTCCTGACTGCAGATTACCTGCTAAATGGCAGTGCTGATGTCACATGTCACACCCAAAAAGTCAGTCAGCAATGCTGACCAAAGCCGTCGCCATTAGTGATTGACTCGCCAAGAGAAAGTAACTTGGTGGCCATCTTCGAAGACAGGAAATCCCCACTTTCTATAAATCCATTTTCTCTGTAACCAAAGGATCCTCCACCCGCCGCCACTAAGAACCCTCCCCAAAAAATCAGAGGGCATGAGGATGTATAGGATATAAACGGTATAAGAACATTTGAAAGAGTAACAAAAGAACATGTCAGAACTGGGATTTGAACCCACGCCTCCATACAGAGACCAGAACACCCACTGACATGGGAAGATATCAAGCTTGAGTCTGGCGCCTTAGACCACTCGGCCATCCTGACAACTTGGAGTCTTGTGCTCAGTAGAAGTGACTGATTGACTACGCACCCCTGGTCTGTGAGAGGCGGAAAGAGAGTTACTCAATACGATCATTGTATTGTATGTGAGTGATTGACTGGGTGCCTGTGAGAGAATGGGTAAATGTCCAGAAGGCTGAGTGAATGGTTCAATGGCAGGATGTCACTCAATAGCAGGCTGAGTGCATACAGGTGAGTGATTCAGTGAGTGATTCAGTGAGTGGCAGAATGTATCTTTGAGTGAAATAGTGAGTCTCTGTATTTTAATGCTTCATTTATGAAAGGATATCACAAAAAAAAAACTCAGCCAAGGTCATCACCAGATAGAGGTATACAGGTAAGTACAAGTAAGGGCATTCCAATGATAGGAAGTAGAAGCAGTTTGTACGTATATTTTTATTTCTATTGCACCAACAGTTTATGCAGCGCTTAAAAAAATTACAACACAAGGATAATAAAGTACTAACAATGGAAATAAGAGCAACAAGAAATCGACAACGTGAGGCAAAGGGAGACCCTGTCATGACAAGCTTACACTTTGTCATTGGTGTGCAACAAACGGCCCTCAAGGGCTACAGCTGTGGCCCCCAACCTCTTTATTTACATTTATAAACAATTGAATGCAATACGCCTTGATAAAGTGTATGTTCACACAAAACGCGTAGGAGAGTGTTAACCTCCACTTTTAGATGGTTTAAATAAAGAAGATTTTTTACAATACATTTGCTTGGGACCCACTTTGGCGGTGTGCTGTTTTTTTTCTCTTTTTCGAGATGTTTCAGGAGACCAGAAGTAGATACACATCAGAAGAGCAGCAGCATTTTGAATTGATTGTAAAAGAGAGAAGTGTGAGGCATTGGTCACACTGGAACCAGTTTGACTGGTTAATTCAGTTTAGGAACACTTTACTCCCTAAAGTGCAAAGCTCTATGACAGGCTCAGACAATCCTATTTTGTTATCTAATGTAGGATGACCTCCTGACTATCGCTTATTAGGGATAAGGTCACACAGTCCTGGGTGTATATCTAATGCAGGATGTCCTGCTGACTGCAGATTACCTGCTAAATGGCAGTGCTGATGTCACAGGTCACACCCAAAAAGTCAGTCAACAATGCTGACCAAAGCCGTCGCCATTAGTGATTGACTCGCCAAGAGAAAGTAGCTTGGTGGCCATCTTCGAAGACAAGAAATGCCCACTTTCTATAAATCCATTTTCTCTGTAACCAAAGGATCCTCCACCCGCCGCCACTAAGAACCCTCCCCAAAAAATCAGAGGGCATGAGGATGTATAGGATATAAACGGTATAAGAACATTTGAAAGAGTAACAAAAGAACATGTCAGAAGTGGGATTTGAACCCACGCCTCCATACAGAGACCAGAACACCCACTGACATGGGAAGATATCAAGCTTGAGTCTGGCGCCTTAGACCACTCGGCCATCCTGACAACTTGGAGTCTTGTGCTCAGTAGAAGTGCCTGATTGACTACGCACCCCTGGTCTGTGAGAGGCGGAAAGAGAGTTACTGAATACGATCATTGTATTGTATGTGAGTGATTGAATGGGTGCCTGTGAGAGAATGGGTAAATGTCCAAAAGGCTGAGTGAATGGTTTCATGGCAGGATGTCACTCAATAGCATTCTCAGTGCATACAGGTGAGTGATTCAGTGAGTGAGTGAGTGAATGGCAGAATGTATCTTTGAGTGAAATAGTGAGTCTCTGTATTTTAATGCTTCATTTATGAAAGGATATCACAAAAAAAAAACTCAGCCAAGGTCATCCCCAGATAGAGGTATACAGGTAAGTACAAGTAAGGGCATTCCAATGATAGGAAGTAGAAGCAGTTTGTACGTATATTTTTATTTCTATTGCACCAACAGTTTATGCAGCGCTTAAAAAAATTACAACACAAGGATAATAAAGTACTAACAATGGAAATAAGAGCAACAAGAAATCGACAACGTGAGGCAAAGGGAGACCCTGTCATGACAAGCTTACACTTTGTCATTGGTGGGCAACAAACGGCCCTCAAGGGCTACAGCTGTGGCCCCCAACCTCTTTATTTACATTTATAAACAATTGAATGCAATACGCCTTGATAAAGTGTATGTTCACACAAAACGCGTAGGAGAGTGTTAACCTCCACTTTTAGATGGTTTAAATAAAGAAGATTTTTTACAATACATTTGCTTGGGACCCACTTTGGAGGTGCGCTGTTTTTTTTCTCTTTTTCGAGATGTTTCAGGAGACCAGAAGTAGATACACATCAGAAGAGCAGCAGCATTTCGAATTGATTGTAAAAGAGAGAAGTGTGAGGCATTGGTCACACTGGAACCAGTTTGACTGGTTAACTCAGTTTAGGAACTCTTTACTCCCTAAAGTGCAAAGCTCTATGATAGGCTCAGACAATCCTATTTTGTTATCTAATGTAGGATGACCTCCTGACTATCGCTTATTAGGGATAAGGTCACACAGTCCTGGGTATATATCTAATGCAGGGTGTCCTCCTGACTGCAGATTACCTGCTAAATGGCAGTGCTGATGTCACATGTCACACCCAAAAAGTCAGTCAGCAATGCTGACCAAAGCCGTCGCCATTAGTGATTGACTCGCCAAGAGAAAGTAACTTGGTGGCCATCTTCGAAGACAGGAAATCCCCACTTTCTATAAATCCATTTTCTCTGTAACCAAAGGATCCTCCACCCGCCGCCACTAAGAACCCTCCCCAAAAAATCAGAGGGCATGAGGATGTATAGGATATAAACGGTATAAGAACATTTGAAAGAGTAACAAAAGAACATGTCAGAAGTGGGATTTGAACCCACGCCTCCATACAGAGACCAGAACACCCACTGACATGGGAAGATATCAAGCTTGAGTCTGGCGCCTTAGACCACTCGGCCATCCTGACAACTTGGAGTCTTGTGCTCAGTAGAAGTGACTGATTGACTACGCACCCCTGGTCTGTGAGAGGCGGAAAGAGAGTTACTCAATACGATCATTGTATTGTATGTGAGTGATTGACTGGGTGCCTGTGAGAGAATGGGTAAATGTCCAGAAGGCTGAGTGAATGGTTCAATGGCAGGATGTCACTCAATAGCAGGCTGAGTGCATACAGGTGAGTGATTCAGTGAGTGATTCAGTGAGTGGCAGAATGTATCTTTGAGTGAAATAGTGAGTCTCTGTATTTTAATGCTTCATTTATGAAAGGATATCACAAAAAAAAAACTCAGCCAAGGTCATCACCAGATAGAGGTATACAGGTAAGTACAAGTAAAGGCATTCCAATGATAGGAAGTAGAAGCAGTTTGTACGTATATTTTTATTTCTATTGCACCAACAGTTTATGCAGCGCTTAAAAAAATTACAACACAAGGATAATAAAGTACTAACAATGGAAATAAGAGCAACAAGAAATCGACAACGTGAGGCAAAGGGAGACCCTGTCATGACAAGCTTACACTTTGTCATTGGTGTGCAACAAACGGCCCTCAAGGGCTACAGCTGTGGCCCCCAACCTCTTTATTTACATTTATAAACAATTGAATGCAATACGCCTTGATAAAGTGTATGTTCACACAAAACGCGTAGGAGAGTGTTAACCTCCACTTTTAGATGGTTTAAATAAAGAAGATTTTTTACAATACATTTGCTTGGGACCCACTTTGGCGGTGTGCTGTTTTTTTTCTCTTTTTCGAGATGTTTCAGGAGACCAGAAGTAGATACACATCAGAAGAGCAGCAGCATTTTGAATTGATTGTAAAAGAGAGAAGTGTGAGGCATTGGTCACACTGGAACCAGTTTGACTGGTTAATTCAGTTTAGGAACACTTTACTCCCTAAAGTGCAAAGCTCTATGACAGGCTCAGACAATCCTATTTTGTTATCTAATGTAGGATGACCTCCTGACTATCGCTTATTAGGGATAAGGTCACACAGTCCTGGGTGTATATCTAATGCAGGATGTCCTGCTGACTGCAGATTACCTGCTAAATGGCAGTGCTGATGTCACAGGTCACACCCAAAAAGTCAGTCAACAATGCTGACCAAAGCCGTCGCCATTAGTGATTGACTCGCCAAGAGAAAGTAGCTTGGTGGCCATCTTCGAAGACAAGAAATGCCCACTTTCTATAAATCCATTTTCTCTGTAACCAAAGGATCCTCCACCCGCCGCCACTAAGAACCCTCCCCAAAAAATCAGAGGGCATGAGGATGTATAGGATATAAACGGTATAAGAACATTTGAAAGAGTAACAAAAGAACATGTCAGAAGTGGGATTTGAACCCACGCCTCCATACAGAGACCAGAACACCCACTGACATGGGAAGATATCAAGCTTGAGTCTGGCGCCTTAGACCACTCGGCCATCCTGACAACTTGGAGTCTTGTGCTCAGTAGAAGTGCCTGATTGACTACGCACCCCTGGTCTGTGAGAGGCGGAAAGAGAGTTACTGAATACGATCATTGTATTGTATGTGAGTGATTGAATGGGTGCCTGTGAGAGAATGGGTAAATGTCCAAAAGGCTGAGTGAATGGTTTCATGGCAGGATGTCACTCAATAGCATTCTCAGTGCATACAGGTGAGTGATTCAGTGAGTGAGTGAGTGAATGGCAGAATGTATCTTTGAGTGAAATAGTGAGTCTCTGTGTTTTAATGCTTCATTTATGAAAGGATATCACAAAAAAAAACTCAGCCAAGGTCATCCCCAGATAGAGGTATACAGGTAAGTACAAGTAAGGGCATTCCAATGATAGGAAGTAGAAGCAGTGTGTACGTATATTTTTATTTCTATTGCGCCAACTGTTTATGCAGCGCTTAAAAAAATTACAACACAAGGATAATAAAGTACTAACAATGGAAATAAGAGCAACAAGAAATCGACAACGTGAGGCAAAGGGAGACCCTGTCATGACAAGCTTACACTTTGTCATTGGTGGGCAACAAACGGCCCTCAAGGGCTTCACCTGTGGCCCCCAACCTCTTTATTTACATTTATAAATAATTGAATGCAATACTCCTTGATAAAGTGTATGTTCACACGAAACGCGTAGGAGGGTGTTAACCTCCACTTTTAGATAGATTAAATAAAGAAGATTTTTTACAATACATTTGCTTGGGACCCACTTTGGCGGTGCGCTGTTTTTTTTCTCTTTTTTGAGATGTTTCAGGAGACCAGAAGTAGATACACATCAGAAGAGCAGCAGCATTTTGAATTGATTGTAAAAGAGAGAAGTGTGAGGCATTGGTCACACTGGAACCAGTTTGACTGGTTAACTCAGTTTAGGAACACTTTACTCCCTAAAGTGCAAAGCTCTATGACAGGCTCAGACAATCCTATTTTGTTATCTAATGTAGGATGACCTCCTGACTATCGCTTATTAGGGATAAGGTCACACAGTCCTGGGTGTATATCTAATGCAGGATGTCCTCCTGACTGCAGATTACCTGCTAAATGGCAGTGCTGATGTCACAGGTCACACCCAAAAAGTCAGTCAGCAATGCTGACCAAAGCCGTCGCCATTAGTGATTGACTCGCCAAGAGAAAGTAGCTTGGTGGCCATCTTCGAAGACAGGAAATGCCCACTTTCTATAAATCCATTTTCTCTGTAACCAAAGGATCCTCCACCCGCCGCCACTAAGAACCCTCCCCAAAAAATCAGAGGGCATGAGGATGTATAGGATATAAACGGTATAAGAACATTTGAAAGAGTAACAAAAGAACCTGTCAGAAGTGGGATTTGAACCCACGCCTCCATACAGAGACCAGAACACCCACTGACATGGGAAGATATCAAGCTTGAGTCTGGCGCCTTAGACCACTCGGCCATCCTGACAACTTGGAGTCTTGTGCTCAGTAGAAGTGACTGATTGACTACGCACCCCTGGTCTGTGAGAGGCGGAAAGAGAGTTACTCAATACGATCATTGTATTGTATGTGAGTGATTGAATGGGTGCCTGTGAGAGAATGGGTAAATGTCCAAAAGGCTGAGTGAATGGTTTCATGGCAGGATGTCACTCAATAGCATTCTGAGTGCATACAGGTGAGTAATTCAGTGAGTGAGTGAATGGCAGAATGTATCTTTGAGTGAAATAGTGAGTCTCTGTGTTTTAATGCTTCATTTATGAAAGGATATCACAAAAAAAAACTCAGCCAAGGTCATCCCCAGATAGAGGTATACAGGTAAGTACAAGTAAGGGCATTCCAATGATAGGAAGTAGAAGCAGTGTGTACGTATATTTTTATTTCTATTGCGCCAACTGTTTATGCAGCGCTTAAAAAAATTACAACACAAGGATAATAAAGTACTAACAATGGAAATAAGAGCAACAAGAAATCGACAACGTGAGGCAAAGGGAGACCCTGTCATGACAAGCTTACACTTTGTCATTGGTGGGCAACAAACGGCCCTCAAGGGCTTCACCTGTGGCGGAAAGAGAGTTACTCAATACGATCATTGTATTGTATGTGAGTGATTGAATGGGTGCCTGTGAGAGAATGGGTAAATGTCCAAAAGGCTGAGTGAATGGTTTCATGGCAGGATGTCACTCAATAGCATTCTGAGTGCATACAGGTGAGTAATTCAGTGAGTGAGTGAATGGCAGAATGTATCTTTGAGTGAAATAGTGAGTCTCTGTGTTTACTAACAATGGAAATAAGAGCAACAAGAAATCGACAACGTGAGGCAAAGGGAGACCCTGTCATGACAAGCTTACACTTTGTCATTGGTGGGCAACAAACGGCCCTCAAGGGCTTCACCTGAGGCGGAAAGAGAGTTACTCAATACGATCATTGTATTGTATGTGAGTGATTGAATGGGTGCCTGTGAGAGAATGGGTAAATGTCCAAAAGGCTGAGTGAATGGTTTCATGGCAGGATGTCACTCAATAGCATTCTGAGTGCATACAGGTGAGTGATTCAGTGAGTGAGTGAATGGCAGAATGTATCTTTGAGTGAAATAGTGAGTCTCTGTGTTTTAATGCTTCATTTATGAAAGGATATCACAAAAAAAAACTCAGCCAAGGTCATCCCCAGATAGAGGTATACAGGTAAGTACAAGTAAGGGCATTCCAATGATAGGAAGTAGAAGCAGTGTGTACGTATATTTTTATTTCTATTGCGCCAACTGTTTATGCAGCGCTTAAAAAAATTACAACACAAGGATAATAAAGTACTAACAATGGAAATAAGAGCAACAAGAAATCGACAACGTGAGGCAAAGGGAGACCCTGTCATGACAAGCTTACACTTTGTCATTGGTGGGCAACAAACGGCCCTCAAGGGCTTCACCTGTGGCCCCCAACCTCTTTATTTACATTTATAAATAATTGAATGCAATACTCCTTGATAAAGTGTATGTTCACACGAAACGCGTAGGAGGGTGTTAACCTCCACTTTTAGATAGATTAAATAAAGAAGATTTTTTACAATACATTTGCTTGGGACCCACTTTGGCGGTGCGCTGTTTTTTTTCTCTTTTTCGAGATGTTTCAGGAGACCAGAAGTAGATACACATCAGAAGAGCAGCAGCATTTTGAATTGATTGTAAAAGAGAGAAGTGTGAGGCATTGGTCACACTGGAACCAGTTTGACTGGTTAACTCAGTTTAGGAACACTTTACTCCCTAAAGTGCAAAGCTCTATGACAGGCTCAGACAATCCTATTTTGTTATCTAATGTAGGATGACCTCCTGACTATCGCTTATTAGGGATAAGGTCACACAGTCCTGGGTGTATATCTAATGCAGGATGTCCTCCTGACTGCAGATTACCTGCTAAATGGCAGTGCTGATGTCACAGGTCACACCCAAAAAGTCAGTCAGCAATGCTGACCAAAGCCGTCGCCATTAGTGATTGACTCGCCAAGAGAAAGTAGCTTGGTGGCCATCTTCGAAGACAGGAAATGCCCACTTTCTATAAATCCATTTTCTCTGTAACCAAAGGATCCTCCACCCGCCGCCACTAAGAACCCTCCCCAAAAAATCAGAGGGCATGAGGATGTATAGGATATAAACGGTATAAGAACATTTGAAAGAGTAACAAAAGAACATGTCAGAAGTGGGATTTGAACCCACGCCTCCATCCAGAGACCAGAACACCCACTGACATGGGAAGATATCAAGCTTGAGTCTGGCGCCTTAGACCACTCGGCCATCCTGACAACTTGGAGTCTTGTGCTCAGTAGAAGTGACTGATTGACTACGCACCCCTGGTCTGTGAGAGGCGGAAAGAGAGTTACTCAATACGATCATTGTATTGTATGTGAGTGATTGAATGGGTGCCTGTGAGAGAATGGGTAAATGTCCAAAAGGCTGAGTGAATGGTTTCATGGCAGGATGTCACTCAATAGCATTCTGAGTGCATACAGGTGAGTGATTCAGTGAGTGAGTGAATGGCAGAATGTATCTTTGAGTGAAATAGTGAGTCTCTGTGTTTTAATGCTTCATTTATGAAAGGATATCACAAAAAAAAACTCAGCCAAGGTCATCCCCAGATAGAGGTATACAGGTAAGTACAAGTAAGGGCATTCCAATGATAGGAAGTAGAAGCAGTGTGTACGTATATTTTTATTTCTATTGCGCCAACTGTTTATGCAGCGCTTAAAAAAATTACAACACAAGGATAATAAAGTACTAACAATGGAAATAAGAGCAACAAGAAATCGACAACGTGAGGCAAAGGGAGACCCTGTCATGACAAGCTTACACTTTGTCATTGGTGGGCAACAAACGGCCCTCAAGGGCTTCACCTGTGGCCCCCAACCTCTTTATTTACATTTATAAATAATTGAATGCAATACTCCTTGATAAAGTGTATGTTCACACGAAACGCGTAGGAGGGTGTTAACCTCCACTTTTAGATAGATTAAATAAAGAAGATTTTTTACAATACATTTGCTTGGGACCCACTTTGGCGGTGCGCTGTTTTTTTTCTCTTTTTCGAGATGTTTCAGGAGACCAGAAGTAGATACACATCAGAAGAGCAGCAGCATTTTGAATTGATTGTAAAAGAGAGAAGTGTGAGGCATTGGTCACACTGGAACCAGTTTGACTGGTTAACTCAGTTTAGGAACACTTTACTCCCTAAAGTGCAAAGCTCTATGACAGGCTCAGACAATCCTATTTTGTTATCTAATGTAGGATGACCTCCTGACTATCGCTTATTAGGGATAAGGTCACACAGTCCTGGGTGTATATCTAATGCAGGATGTCCTCCTGACTGCAGATTACCTGCTAAATGGCAGTGCTGATGTTACAGGTCACACCCAAAAAGTCAGTCAGCAATGCTGACCAAAGCCGTCGCCATTAGTGATTGACTCGCCAAGAGAAAGTAGCTTGGTGGCCATCTTCGAAGACAGGAAATGCCCACTTTCTATAAATCCATTTTCTCTGTAACCAAAGGATCCTCCACCCGCCGCCACTAAGAACCCTCCCCAAAAAATCAGAGGGCATGAGGATGTATAGGATATAAACGGTATAAGAACATTTGAAAGAGTAACAAAAGAACATGTCAGAAGTGGGATTTGAAACCACGCCTCCATACAGAGACCAGAACACCCACTGACTTGGGAAGATATCAAGCTTGAGTCTGGCGCCTTAGACCACTCGGCCATCCTGACAACTTGGAGTCTTGCACTCAGTAGAAGTGACTGATTGACTACGCACCCCTGGTCTGTGAGAGGCGGAAAGAGAGTTACTGAATACGATCATTGTATTGTATGTGAGTGATTGACTGGGTGCCTGTGAGAGAATGGGTAAATGTCCAGAAGGCTGAGTGAATGGTTCAATGGCAGGATGTCACTCAATAGCAGGCTGAGTGCATACAGGTGAGTGATTCAGTGAGTGAGTGAATTGCAGAATGTATCTTTGAGTGAAATAGTGAGTCTCTGTATTTTAATGCTTCATTTATGAAAGGATATCACAAAAAAAAAACTCAGCCAAGGTCATCCCCAGATAGAGGTATACAGGTAAGTACAAGTAAGGGCATTCCAATGATAGGAAGTAGAAGCAGTTTGTACGTATATTTTTATTTCTATTGCACCAACAGTTTATGCAGCGCTTAAAAAAATTACAACACAAGGATAATAAAGTACTAACAATGGAAATAAGAGCAACAAGAAATCGACAACGTGAGGCAAAGGGAGACCCTGTCATGACAAGCTTACACTTTGTCATTGGTGGGCAACAAACGGCCCTCAAGGGCTACAGCTGTGGCCCCCAACCTCTTTATTTACATTTATAAACAATTGAATGCAATACGCCTTGATAAAGTGTATGTTCACACAAAACGCGTAGGAGAGTGTTAACCTCCACTTTTAGATGGTTTAAATAAAGAAGATTTTTTACAATACATTTGCTTGGGACCCACTTTGGCGGTGCGCTGTTTTTTTTCTCTTTTTCGAGATGTTTCAGGAGACCAGAAGTAGATACACATCAGAAGAGCAGCAGCATTTCGAATTGATTGTAAAAGAGAGAAGTGTGAGGCATTGGTCACACTGGAACCAGTTTGACTGGTTAACTCAGTTTAGGAACACTTTACTCCCTAAAGTGCAAAGCTCTATGATAGGCTCAGACAATCCTATTTTGTTATCTAATGTAGGATGACCTCCTGACTATCGCTTATTAGGGATAAGGTCACACAGTCCTGGGTATATATCTAATGCAGGGTGTCCTCCTGACTGCAGATTACCTGCTAAATGGCAGTGCTGATGTCACATGTCACACCCAAAAAGTCAGTCAGCAATGCTGACCAAAGCCGTCGCCATTAGTGATTGACTCGCCAAGAGAAAGTAACTTGGTGGCCATCTTCGAAGACAGGAAATGCCCACTTTCTATAAATCCATTTTCTCTGTAACCAAAGGATCCTCCACCCGCCGCCACTAAGAACCCTCCCCAAAAAATCAGAGGGCATGAGGATGTATAGGATATAAACGGTATAAGAACATTTGAAAGAGTAACAAAAGAACATGTCAGAAGTGGGATTTGAACCCACGCCTCCATACAGAGACCAGAACACCCACTGACATGGGAAGATATCAAGCTTGAGTCTGGCGCCTTAGACCACTCGGCCATCCTGACAACTTGGAGTCTTATGCTCAGTGAAGTGACTGATTGACTACTTGCCCCTGGTCTGTGAGAGGCAGAAAGAGAGTTACTGAATACGATCATTGTATTGTCCTGTGTGTATATCTAATGCAGGGTGTCCTCCTGACTGCAGATTACCTGCTAAATGGCAGTGTTGATGTCACAGGTCACACCCAAAAGATTCCCGTGCTCCCCCCGAGCCCACCTCCCGTGGCCCCCAATCCCTGAGCCCACCTCCCGAGCCCCCAAGCCCACCTCCCCTCCTGGGCAGCTGCCGCGGGGATATCGGGGGCAGGAGGGGAAAAAGTCCGGCGGCAAGCTGCACCCACCCGGTCAAGGTAAGTCACTGTCACCCACTGTCACCCACCCAGTCACTGTCACCCACCCAGTCACTGTGTCACTATCACCCAGTCACTGTCACCCATTCACTGTCACCCAGTCACTGTCAGTCACTGTCACCCAGTCAGTCTCCCACCCACCCAGTCACTGTCACCCACCTCGTCACTTTTACCCAGTCACTGTCACCCAGTCACTGTCACCCACCCACCCAGTCAGTGTCTCCCACTCACCCAGTCAGTGTCTCCCACTCACCCAGTCAGTGTCTCCCACTAACCCAGTGTCATCCACCCACCCACCCACCTTTCTGGCTCACAGTTTAGCTGCATTGCCTCTTCAGAGTTTATAGCAATGAGCTCTGAATGAGAAAAAAGTTTCCCAGGGTCTCTTTCCATTGTTTCTGCCTCCGCTGCTGTTTGCAATGTACCTGTATTTGCCTCCTGACGGACTCCTATTGCAATCACTTCATGTAGGAGGCTGTAACCAAAGGAACCACTCCCCGCCACCAAGCTCCCCTCCCCTCCAAAAAAGAAATCAGAGGGCATGAGGGCATGAGGATGTATTAGATTGAAAGGGTATGAGAACATTTTAGAGAGTAACAAAAGTATGTGTCAGAAGTGGGATTTGAACCCACGCCTCCATACAGAGACCAGAACACCCACAGACATGGGAAGATATCAAGCTTGAGTCTGGCGCCTTAGACCGCTCGGCCATCCTGACAACTTAGAGTATTTCCTGTGGTATAAGTAACTGATTGACTGAGTCTCCTTGGGTGTGTGAGTGGTTGAAAGAGAATTACTGAATATGTTTTATTATTATTATTATTATTATTATTATTAATAATAATAATAGCATGTTCCTGTATAGCGCTGCTAATTTTATGCAGCGCTTTACAGAGACATTATGCAGATACAGTCCCTGCCCTATGGAGCTTACAATCTATGTTTTGGTGCCTGAGGCACAGGGAGATAAAGTGACTTGCCCAAGGTCACAAGGAGCCGACGCCAGGAATTGAACCAGGTTCCCCTGCTTCAAACTATCAGTGCCAGCCAGTGTCTTTATGTAATAATGTTATTGTCTGTGAGCGAACGAGCGAACGAGCGAACGAGCGAACGAGCGAACGAGCGAACGAGCGAACGAGCGAACGAGCGAACGAGCGAACGAGCGAACGAGCGAACGAGCACCTGGGTGCCAGTGGGTGAATGTCCAGAAGGGTGATTGAATGGCAGGGCGGCATTACATGGCAGGCTGAGTGCCTACAGGTGAGTGAGTGGCAGAGTGGATCTGTGTCTGTGGGTGAATTAGTGATTGTCACTTTTTTTAATACTTGATTTATGAAAGTTATGACAAGGCTGTTTGGGGAAGAGGAGGGCAGCAGTAAAGAAACCTTAGGCCGCGTACACAGTAGGAACGCACAAGCAACCAAGTGCGTGACGTCACGCGCACCTGCAGCACAGGCGATCCCGTGGCCTGTGGGGTCTGGAGGAGGAGACATTACCAAGAGCTGATCCACTCCATGTTTGGGGGCGTACCCATGAAGTCACGTGAGGGCTCTCCCTCATTGGCTGATCCCCGCACGTGACCCGGGCGTCGCAAGACGCACGTGTGCATACGCGTTCTCTATGGCCGTGCGCATTGCCTTACAGGCTTTTGGGTGCGGCGAGTGCGACGTCACTCGCGCCGTCGTGCTTACTATGGCAGCGGGCTTACGCGTGATTCCTAGGACTGAATGGTAATGGAACACAGGTTGGAAATATAGCGAGGAGAAGGCTTCATGTTGAGTGTGAAGAATGTGAGAGAGGGACAGTGAGATGAGGTTTTGGGGATAGAAGGGGCAATGAGAGACTGAGAAATTGGATAATGCACAGTTTTTAGTAAGGTCAATGGAATTACCATAATAATAATTGTTTGTTCTTGTATAGCGCTGCTAGTTTTACATAGTGCTTTACAGAGACATTTTTCAGACACAGTCCCTGCCCCATAGAGCTTACAATCTATGTGTTTGGTGCCTTGGTGCCATCCTTGTGTGTGCTGGAAGTGGTCCATTGCCATGGAAAAAGGAGTGAGTGGAGAGAGGACGCAAGATGCCCAGGAATAAGAGGGTTCATCAATGCTCAGGATGTTAATACCAGGCAAGTAGACTATGTGGATTTTAGAACACCTGTCCCTAGGGCAGGAGTCACCAACTACGGTCCTTAAGGGTCACCAACAGGTCAGATTTTCAGGATATCCTTGCTTCAGCACATAGGAGCAAAGTGACCTAATGACAGTGATGTGTTTAATGGGTTAAAGGGTCAGTCCCACGTAGGAGCAAAGTGACCTTATGACAGTGATGTGTTTAATGGGTTAAATGTAACTGAATTGTGAAAATCTGACCTGTTGGTGGCCCTTGAGGATTGGAGTTGGCCACTCCTGCCCTAGGGATTGCATCTGTAGCGGGGTCCCCCTTACCTGTCCAGAGGAGGGGTAGCTGTACCTGCATTGCACTTAATTGCTCCGGTGGATCGGGAGAAATTGCAGCAGCCATCTTGAACTGGCTCTGTATTTACTGAGCAGAACTACAGCTCCCAGAAGCCTCGGCGTTGGTCACATGGGCCGTCCCAGCCAATTGGGAGCAGTGCTGCCTTTTTGTAGAGCTAGATGTCCTCTGTGGGGCTGGAGACAGCATGGGGAGACACCACGGAGCCTCTGAAGGGAGAGGTACTGTCTGAGGAGCAAGTATGCTCCTGGACTAGGCCAGACCTTGCCCCCTAGGCCCCAGTTAGGCCCTGAGACAAATACAGTGCAGTATTGTAGGGAAGGCCTCATATAGGGACCCTTCCCATTAGCCCTGCAGCAGCACTAATGCGCTGGTGGACAGATGTCCACGCGGCGGACTGCACATGGCAGCACGGAGGTGGAACCCTCCAGCTGGAGACTTCACCGAGGATAGCGCCCTGGATAAGGTGTGAGTGGAGTTGTGTTGGAGGCCCCGCTGAGTGGGACCTGATCCAGCATCCTCCTCTCATTATTCCCTTGTCGGGCCTGTGACCAGAAAGGTACTAACGTACACCTACACATCACAGAGGGGTAGCACTACCTCACACTTGGGTGGGATTGCTTGGACACCAGGTTTATAGGTGCCCAAGGCACCCTCAGTACTTTGGGGGAACCACTCAGGGGGTTGTACTATTGCATCCATGTTTTTGTGTATTGTACTGTTGTGTTTTACTGTTATGTCGTGTATAGTAAAGACGAGTTATATATGTAGCCCCGGCTCCCCGTTTACCTCTGTGGTGGGTGCGGGAACAGGGGGGAGGCTGCAGAGGGACCCTGCTAGGTGGGGGCTGCTCCGGAGCTCCGTGGGTTACCCGACAAGTTGGGGCCGCCATCTTAGAAGTCGCGCATGCGCGATAGGAGCTATGTGCATACGCCGTGGCCTCGAAGTTGCGGCAGCCATCTTAGGTGGCTCCGCATAGGAGACCACTGGACTACATGTCCCAGAGTGCTTAGGGGCAAGTACCCCATGTGAGGCGCAGCAGCCAATAGGGCTCTAGGAGTGACGGCAATAGGAGAGAGATACATTTGGCGCGCTTGAGACTGTGCGTCAGTCGGAGCAGGGAGGCAGTAAAAGAAGGTAGAGTCCAGGGAGGTGTGCTCCTCTGGACTAGGCCAGATCTCCCTATAGGGCCCAGCCAGGCCCCAACTCCCCTCAGGTTGTGGCTGCTGCAGGGAAGCCCCACAGATAGGGACGCTTCCCCCAGTAGCTGTATAGAGTGTTAGTGCACCAGTGATGGACGCCACATGGTGTGTGTGGCCTGCGGTCTGGGGCCAGACCCAGGCATATATTATCAGAGACATTTAAAGGGACACACTCCAGCAGGAGTCCCCTCAAGAGGCGAACGGCCTTCGTGAGAGGACCGGACCGACCCACATCCTGGGCTCACTCTGCGGGCCGACGGATCAACCCTCTCCACTTGCCCTGATCTGGCCAGAGATCAGGAAGGTGCCCACGTGCACCAACAAGTCTCACACAGTGGGTAGCGCTACTCCTACTGCCTTACGAACACTGGGTATTTAGGTGCCTGGGGCAACCACGCCGGGTATGGGGATATTGTTTGGGGATATTGTGTTGCTATGTGTGTGGCGTAATAAATCAGTTATATATATATACTGTACCTGTGTGCGTATTTCTATATACATTATTTTGGTTCCTGTGAGGAGTTATCCAGGTGCGTTACGATGATCACCCCAGGCTTCCAGTGGCAGAGGATCAGGCCTTCTATACGCCAGACAGGTACTCAGCCCAAATAGTTCCCTTAGTCACGGGGAAAGGAGGCTACATATATATCTGGTGTGATATTATTATTACTGATTGTATCGGTTTCTGTGAGGAGTCATCCCGCCAAAGCTAGGATCCCTCACAGGTGGAGGCGCTGCACTAAGAGAGAGAGAGAGCTCCCCCCAGGCTCCCAGTCACTGAGGCTCAGGTCTCCTGTGAGCGTACAGGTACTAGCAGCCCGCGTAGTCGCCCGCGATTTCCCGTAGGCATAGGGCAAGGGGGCTACACATCTATGGAAGATTTTCTACAATCGGTGTTATAGATACGATGCTGGAATCAGTATAATGTTTGCTCTGAGTCCTTGAAGTAGTTGTTCCTTATACCCATTTAGTTCCGTTCCCCTGCACCCAATATATATTGTTTTCATAGAGTTACAACGCTTTGTATTGAGCAAACTACTTATGTCCTGTTTAAGAGGATTGATACACTTTGGTCTTGTATGAGCCTATACTTGTACTGCATTGGACAATCTCTACTATACCCCTAGTGGATTAGTGAATGAGTCGGCATTCAAGGAAGCAATTTATTGATACTTATTAATAAGCAAATATGCATCTCCGACATATTAGGGGCCCGTCCGGGATCTTTTTGAAAGAAGAAATGTGTATTGGATGCTCCGTCCGGATGCTTTTCCTGAGACCGCAAGTTATTTTATTTTTTTTGTTTCAATTTTTTTTATTGTTTTAGAGAGACATAACAAATATATAGTCTTGGAATACATGTGATGTTTTAACAGTGTCACTTGTCCATACAACAAAGGGCATTAACAGTTCGTCATCATTACTGAAATAAAATAGTTGCTATAACACTTTTTTTGAATAAGTGTGGTCTGTCTTCCTATTTCTGGTTGTGTTAGGGAAGCAGCCGCTTCCGTAAGCGTCTCTCATGGGCTTAACAAAGGAAAGAGAAGAACGTAGAAAAGAAGAAAAAGAAGGGTGGGAGGAGTGGAAGGGGGAGGGGGTAGGACGAGCCCATTTGTCTGGTCTTTCTGTATTTATTTCTATGGGGTCCCTAGTTTCCTGGCCATATTTCCCAAATTTTGTGAAATTTGTCAGTTTTCTGGTTCAACTGTGCTGTGAGGAGCTCCATCATCTTTATTTCTCTTAGTCTCCGTAAGACAGTCTGCCTAGAAGGCGCATTCACCTTTTTCCAGGCGGCCGCAATAACACAGCGGGCAGCTGTCATTACATGAGTGATCATCTTACTTTCTGCCGTTCCTAATTCATCTATTAGTTTGGCCAGCACCATGGTCAGCGGTTCCACCTCAACCTCCACCCCTAAGTACTCTCTGATCAATGTTTGTATCATGACCCAGAATACCTGAATTTTTGGGCAACTCCACCAAAATATGAACCATATCTCCTTTTTGCCCGCATCCCCTCCAGCACAAATCCGGGGACCCGGGGAAGATCTTAGCCAGCCTGCTCGGGGTTAGGTACCAATGAAATAGAATTTTATAAATATTCTCTTTGATAGTGGTACAGATTGACGTTTTTGCAGCTACCTCCCAAATGTCCTCCCAGTCTTCTCTATCGATCTCTGTATTCAAATCTTCTGCCCATTTGATCATATAGCTATGTTGGGAACAACCCGCTGACCGCGCCAGGCCCAGATATATCTCCGAAATCAGCCCTTTACAGTAATATTCTTTCCTACACAGTCTTTCAAAATTTGTTAAATCTTTGAATGCCGAATATTTGGAGACTGATTGCAGGTAGTGCTTGATTTGGAGGTAACCAAACACTGATATATTTTTATTTATGATTTGGTGTTTCTTCTCCAGCGCCTGGAGTGGTAGAATTATACCGTTATCTACAAAGTCGTCAGCTACCATCAGCTTTAACGTCTTAAATTTATTGAGTCTCTGTGGGAGCAAGCCTGGGGAGAATTCAGGGTTATGGAATATAGGGGTTAGTAGTGTTGGACTGGCTGTCAGACCATATTTATTTTTATTTCTAGACCATATCCGCCATGTACATTTCATTGCTCCCAGTTTTAATGTTTCCAAGAAGGTCTCTCCTCCCCTCTCGGTCCACATAGCAGCCGGGAGAGAGAGAGGTCTTGTATAGGTAGACTCAAGTCCCACCCAGCAACTGGTGGCTGGATCATTGTTCCAAATTATTGCTTGTTTGAGTTGGGCCGCCAAATAGTATTTAATGATATCCGGGACTGCCAAGCCTCCGCAATCTTTTGGGGCTAGCATAATAGATCTAGCTACCCTGGGTCTTTTATTTTGCCAGATAAATTGGAAAATTCTGTTTTGTATGTTTTTAAGCTCCGGCATTGGAATATCTATAGAAAGAGTCTGGAAATAATACAGGAGCCTTGGTAGGATATTCATTTTGATCGTGGCTATTCTTCCTAACCAAGATATCTGGTATTCGTTCCAGCTCTGGAGGTCCTTTTTTAGCCTCTCAAATAATGGTGGATAGTTATGTTTGTATAGCGTATTATACTCCCTTGTTATTTGGATTCCTAAGTATTTGATCTTTGTGGAGTTCCACCTATATTTAAAATTTGCTTGTAGTAATTTAACTTCAGAATCCGACAGGGTTAGGTTTAATGCTTCCGACTTATCCATGTTGATTTTATATCCCGATATTTTGCTAAATTTATCTAGTTGTGAATGTAAGTTCGGGAGTGAAATCAAGGGGTTGGCGAGAGTTAGGATAATGTCGTCGGCAAATAGGGATATTTTGTAGTTTGTCTCTCCTATTACAATTCCGTTTATGTTTTTTTCGTCTCTAATTGTTGCTGCCAACGGTTCAATAGAGAGAGCAAACAGAAGCGGAGACAAGGGACATCCCTGTCGAGTACCATTCTTTATGTTTATAGGGTTTGAGTCTCCTCCTGGGAGTTTGACTATAGCCGTGGGAGATCTGTATAGGGCTCTTACCCCTTCTAGATATGGGCCCTGAAATCCATATTTAAGTAGGGTTTGGTCTAGGAAGTCCCACCTAATCCTGTCGAATGCTTTTTCCGCATCCAAGCTCAACAGGATGGCCTTTGTGGATGAGAGATGTACATGGTCGATTATATCTATAATTTTCCTAGTATTGTCTGAGGCCTGTCTGCCGGAAATAAACCCGACTTGATCTATATGTATCAGGCTTGGGAGTATGGGGGTCAGTCTATTTGCCAGAATTTTGCTGAACAGTTTTAGATCCGAATTAAGGAGGGCTATGGGGCGATAGTTACCACACTGTAGTGGGTCTCTCCCTTCCTTTGGTATGATTGCTAAATTAGCTTTTGTGAAGATTGAGATAATGTGTGTGGCTATCATCACCTCCATTTTGGCCTAACCGTATGTTTGTATGTATGCCAATTTGTTTCATTCGTGTATGAACTGTGAATGATTGATTCTGCAGAGTATCGCTCCTAGATGTAACTCGCCCTTGTATAATTCCTAACAGGCAGGCAAGAATTGAAATAGCACTCGTAAGCAATTTCTCCTGTCTTAAGATATTTCTGCTGATCATAGTATAGTTGTTATCTACAGTACACATACAGGGCTAAAGACAGTAACTCCCTTATGTCACAAGGTTAAGAGGCCCACATTATGGTAAATTATCGATAAGAATATAGCATATGAAGCATATTTAGGTATCAACCAATATATATTTTTGCATGTCATCATATCATCATTTATCTATAAGCCAGCCCCCTTAAGGGGTGTATTACTCATTTTGAAATGTATAAAAATGTGATCCAAGCAATATGTTTGCAGAGGCCTGAGTTCCTTGTTGGAATTCTTTTCTCTCAATGGTGCCATGGTGCTGATAAACTCATGTGTTACTTTTTAAACCCTTGACTCATTGATCTTATTTCTACGCTTTCACACTTTAGACATAGATGGTGGGATGACTGTGACCGCAAGTTATTTTTAATTCTATGACATCGTGGATCCAGAATTCCAGAGACGTTCATTTCCTGTGTGGCTACAATAAGTTTACTTCGGTGTGGTTATTGATCACATTTTGGAGGATCGTTTGAAAACAACATATTTTCGTCTGCATCGTGGATCAAAAGGAATAGGTAAATATGAATGCTTTCAAAAGATAGTCTGCCAACATAGAGACGCTGCTAGTCAGGACAGGGCAAAAGGACGGCATCCTAGTAATTTTGCTGATTTAATACATGAGTTGATTGTAAATTATGGAGGTCCGTTTGCATGGAAAGATGTTGGTGATGATACAATTGAGGGTCTGAAATCTGCTATAACTGTGACTCCTTCAGTGAAAGATAAGAAAATCAAGAAGGGAAGAGTAATTCAGCTGTTATTTCGGGCTGGCAAAGTTTTGCCCCAAAAGGTTGAGGTATTGACAGGGACAATAAAAGAATTAACAGATGATTTAGCTCAAACAGAAAACAAACTTGATGATACAAGGTTGCTAATGCAAACTGCCATACATACAGCCTCTTGTTTACAAGATAAACTAGATGATGGCCAACAGATGGAGTGCTGTTCTACCCAGGCTGATTCACCAGGATCAAGTTGGTTTCATTAAAGGTAGACAAGCGGCCGATAATACTAGAAGGATTATTGACATCATAGATTATATAAACACCAACAAGATTCCAGGGATTATTTTAATTTTAGATGCAGAGATTAATCTTAATTCGATAGAATAGACTGGCCTTACCTAGATGTCACGCTGGTAGCCAATCCTACGGCACTGGTAGTTCATCAGGGACACAGGTGCATGGATATACAACACCTGAAGGATAAATACGTGAACAAGTCCTATATTCGAATTCCACAACGAGATGGACTGTACCTATAGATGAAAAAGATACCAATATGTTGAAGTACGTTTATAAATAAAATTATTGCGCAAGCAACAGAGGCTACTTACAATGTAGCAGAAATAACAGGCGTATCAGTAAAATGCTTTCAGATCGCTGCATCAAAGGGGCTGATAATCTCAGGAACCGCTCACTCCGTCTGTGTGCTCGGACGCGGAAGCGTCACTGCTCAGCTGTAATCAGTCCTCTGATGGTGACGTCACTCCCCTAAACGGGGATACCGCCGGCTCAGTTCACTCGGTGCGATTAGCCACAGGGCTCAATTCCGAGATTGATATAACAGTCCCAATAGCCTTTAAATAAGGCTTTGCAGCAAATAGAAAGACAGGTGAAAGTACTGAATACAACAGAAAATAGGGAGATCTACTAAGAGACCCTCACCCGTCTAGTTTCGTCTGAGTTTAGACTTCTTCTGGGGCAGAAGATGAAACGCGTCAGGAATACATCATTACGCAAAGACACTACGTCATCACGCAGCGCGTGCTTGAGCCGGATCATGCGCGAAGCAGATTTGTGGCTGCAGACCATAGGAAGCTTTGCGGAAGCTCCATACGGATGGGTTTGCAGACTTCCAACAGTAATCTTTGGCCTTCCGGTATATCGTTGTCTCCGCTGCTCTTAAGTGACATTCGGGCTGCGGATCACCGACGTGGAGACCCTGGCTTGGCGGTGATATAATATAATCACAAATGCCTATTTTTTTATATACCCTTGTGAGTGATATTCTTCCCCCTCCCATTCCTTTCCCATCAATAAATGTACTTTTTTACACTATGGGGCGTGCGCGCCTCTCTCTCTCTCTCTATGGAACCAATCTTCGCATCAGAGGGATGTAACAATGGCCTAGGATGCTTAGTGGTCCAGACAACCAAGGATGACGAGTCGACTCCACCGAAGGAAGAAAGTAACCTCCTGAAGGTGACCGACAAAAGGATCTCCCAAAAGAAAAGAAACAGTCAGACAGTCCTCCTGAGAGCAATGACACAGCTGAGACGTACAGCCATTCCTCTCCACAGAATATCAAGCGACAAAGCAGCCAGCTGCCACGGCTGGAATAGCCGCAAAGGATTGCACCCTGCAGGTGAAACTACAGGGGCAAAAAGACTGTTCTTTCACACACGTAAAAGGAGACAGTTGCAGAGACATTTCAAAAAGGGATTTACAAGGACAAAAGAGACTGTTCTTCGTCATGTCCAGGGAGAAAACAACCTCCTGAGGGCAGTCAACAAAGAGACACAAAGGCGTATCACCAAAATACGTGGAGACGTTCTCGTGCAAGAGGAATGCACCGATTACTTAGGGTGCACAGCGTTCCAGACCACAAGGGACGACGACAAGCAAAAACCCTCGATGGAAGATAGAGGATTCCTGAGTTTAACGGTCAAGGAGCTCGTCAAAGACAGACCGGGCAGTTGGGTGAACCCACTACCATTCCGTTCACCAAGAAGCGCCTCCCCAACAATGGAGAACATGCCATCTCTAGGTTCACTTCGCACCGCTGCAACCTACAAAGGAAACCGGAGACCAAAAACAACTTTGTTGCCTTCATCCAGAAGATATTCCTTACCGGCCACGCAAAGCCAGCACCTCTAATGAAGGAAGGTGAAGAATGCTGGTACCTCCAATTATCTGGGGTCTACCACCCTCCAGAACCCGATCAAATCCTGGTAGTGTTCAGCCCCAGCGCTCAGCTCCAGGCAGTCTCCCCGAACGACGCCCTCTTTACTGGACTAGACTCGACAACCAGTCTTCCAGGAGTGTTGATCCGCTTCCGCAAGGAGCCAAAAGCCATCTCCTTCTGCCAAACGCCAGGTGATAGAGTGACAGTCTACCACGACTGGCATACCTACAAGGGGATGCACCTCTGTAGGTAAAACTACAGAGACAAAAGGACTATTCTCTCACAAAGCTAAAAGAAAACAGTGTCAGAGACTTTTACACAAAGACATTGTGGTGCAACCATCTAACCTGGAGCTGTGCATCCACCCTGCATCCTTTGCCAAAGAACCTTGGCCAAGGGACTTTGAAACCAAGTGATACCGGCCGGTGTCACATCGCTATGTGGACATGGACTTTTGCATTGTTTGAGAATGTGATGTTATCTTTGTTATGCATTGCACATATGTTCCACATATTCCAGTTATATAGTGGTATCTCCAGATACCAGACGGGGATTATCATGGAACAAGAATCACATTTCTGCCTGACCCCCCTTCTGCTTGTCGGCTCCTTAAGTTCAGCTGCATGCATTTGTTCCACACACACACCGTGCCTGTGTGATGTATCAATATGTTGCCCTTTCTGCCTGTGAGCAGGCAGCCAGTGAGTTGCTACAGCAACCTCTGAGGTTCTTCTCAGAATGGGCTGTTCTGCCCTCCCCTCTTGTTTGTTTCCAGATAGTCTGTCCCAAGACTATTCCCTTTACCCACATTCCCCCTCACTTCCTTTTCCACCTAAGATCACAGTGAGTACAGACATGTCTGCATCCACCCATGGCAAGGCCTTTCTGTCTTACCGTAGTCTAACCTCAGGCAAGCATTTCTGACAGAGAAGCACTCTCTAATCACACTACACCTACAAGTACCCGTTGTTTTCTACTTCTGCAATAAAGTTAAGAAAGACATTAAGGACTTGTGATGCTTTGGAAGAGGGAAGACATAAGTTAAAGCTAACTGGAGCTATTCATACCTCAACACGTGACCCTAGTTCCAGGATAGGCTGGCTACGGTGTCCGTGTGCAGTCAAAAGAGCTCCAGGTCCTTGCATGAACAAGGCGTTTCGGTTATAGTAATCCTTCGTCAGGTTCATACAACGGACCTGGAGAGCCATGCTTAAATAGGGCTTGCTTTAATTGATTAAACACCCCTAATGCTGGGTGAGATCTATCAATAATCATTTGATTAACATTAAAAATGCTGTATTGGTGAGAGTCAATAAACGTGACTTAATATGGAACAGATGGCAGCAGTACCCAGTGCTTGTGAATATTTTCTGAGATATAGCATTCATTTTAGACTGTTTAAAATACTGTCAGAGTAATACTTTCGATATTTAACAAAAATAGTTGGATACTATGGCTAACACCACCCTCTAGTGGAGACAAAGTGGAAATGCACAGTTTTTAGCATATACTGAAAATTCAGTGATATATAAAAATATGGGATAAAAGTGTCTAACATTGCGATAAAAATATAGTGTTAAAAATATATTATAAAATACATGTAATAGTATAATGCAGAATCGTTTACAAAAGCTCGTTAGTGCTAGGAATACAAATATCTACACAATCACAGATGTAGTGTGCATAGAACTTTCCTCTGACTGCACTAGCAATTTAAAAAAATGAAAGAATATATGATCGGTACCATGTTATTTTTTATTTTTGACAGAAGAAATGTGTATTTATATATGTGTGCATGTATATGGATATATATATATATATATATATATATATACATATATATATGCACATAAATAAATGTATCAAGCTGTATTAAAATTACACTTAAGTGTAAAAATGGGCTCACAAATTATCCAAGGTTCAAGTTAATATTAAAGTAACAATATTTTTAATCTGTCTTAATTGGAATGTAATTTTGGATGTACTGTACAAAATACAGCCACATAGATTGTGCACGCGTGTTCAATTCAGGTGCATGGTGCACACATTACTATATTAGTGGTTTGATTGTTTTTACATTTAAAATGATGGTCATTTGATTCCAATACCATAGTGGGGGGCGCGAGATTACCGGCGGGGGGCGCGAGATTACCGGCGGGGGGCGCGGGGTTTACAGAGGCCCCGCGCGCTTCCCGAAGGCAGTTAAATTAAGTGCTGGGGGAGCTGCAGGGCCTCTGTAAACAATACTCACCTTGATTCAGCCGGCATCTGGAGACGCGTCGCCATGGCAACACGGCGTCAAATGACACCACTGGTCATGTGACGTCACGTTGCTATGACAACGTGACGTAATGACGCCCAGACACCGGGAATCAAGGTAAGGAGGAGGAGGAGGAGGAGGAGGAGGAGGAGGAGGAGGAGGAGGAGGAGGGAGGGGGGCGCACGGAGTGGAGGACATCCGGCAGGGGGCGCAGGGGGAAAAGTTTGCGCCCCCGTGGTTTAGCTGAAAGTTCAAAATAAGATATTGTCCTAATGTTTTTTATTTTCTTATCCATCCTATTATTTTGATTATTGTGATTGTATTATTTTGATCTATATATGTATATACATTGTGTTGTGTAAAAAAAATGGTTAACTGAGATTGCCCTCCTATTCTCAAAAACCAAAAGGTATTAATTGAGTGTTGTGGCCTGTATGAATGATACAGAAGGACTGGCTCAGTGAGTAAAGCCTGGCACGGAGTGTGAAGCAGGGGAACCGGGTTCAATTCCCGGTGTCGGCTCCTTGTGACCTTGGGCAAGTCACTTTATCTCCCTGTGCCTCAGGCACCAAAACATAGATTGTAAGCTCCACGGGGCAGGGACCTGTGCCTGCAAAATGTCTCTGTAAAGCGCTACATAAAACTACCAAAGAGAGAAAAAGGAATTGAAAGTCAGAGGTATAGACAGAGTGGAAGGATTTAGGGGTACACTTTTGTTGCCTTTTTAAATGTGGTATAAAATTGTGTAATTATTATTATTATTAATAATAAAAAAAGTATCACTTCAATTTATTATATATATATATATATATATATATATATATATATATATATATATATATATATATATATATTAGATATTAACATAGCACTTCTCTTGCTCACTATTGATATGAATGCTTGCCCATGATATACAGTGAATAAAAATATAATACAAATATTCAGAGATTCCTGGGATTCAAACAGAGCATTTTGGCAAGGATCAAAAGTAGTATTATGTGTTGTGTTATTCAAATTGACCTTCATGCACACAGCCTTATATGTAAAACATTAATAGTATTATTAATACTAGCATATTATTATCAATAATTATATACAGTATATTATATTATTTGTATGCTGTTTTTTCAATTGGTGGGGGGGAAAAAATAATGTGTCAGAAGTGGGATTTGAACCCACGCCTCCATACGGAGACCAGAACACCCACAGACATGGGAAGATATCAAGCTTGAGTCTGGCGCCTTAGACCACTCGGCCATCCTGACACCTGGGATTCTAATTATTCTATACTAGTACTAATCCATGTTCGATTCCCCCATGTGATTTTAAACTCATTTGTAATACTGAAGTTCTCTGTGTATATGAGTGCTGCAGGAACACGTAGGTCCGGGTGTTATTGCACAAGCAAAAATGTCATAGATAATGTAATAATGTGTAAACCTAGGGGGGTGCACCTAGGTTCCAGTCCCTCATGTTTAATATTATTTTCACATTCAACCTTAAAATCCTGACCCCCAAAACCCCAGCACAAGCTGAGCTCAGTACGGGCTAAGGAAGGAATCGTCCCCTTATTAGGGAATACGTGACTAAAAATACTACATGTAATCGTTACCAAAAGGCATATTATTAATAATGTTATTCACACTAATATAATACTAGGTTTAATCATTACTAACAGGCGTGGAATTGATATTGTTAAATAGCAAAGTTAGTTGTTTCCGTCCCTTTATCGCTTTCATTCTTTCTGTGATTCTTTACACATCTGCATTTCACGGGAATGACATCATCAGCTTCCGTGGTGTAATGGTTAGCACTTTGGACTCTGAATTCAGCGATCAGAGTTCAAAACTCGATGAAACCTGAATTTAATATCTTTTTGTACTTTATAAGAGTGCTGGCACGGCACACAGAGCACGCTGTACGGAGTGTAAGTACGTGGCCTGTATTTGTGCAGGGTCGTCGATAGGGGGGGAGAGCCGGGTCTGATGGATGTGGGTGTCCATCCTCCCACTGCCAGGCCCAGCTCTCCCCCAGCTGAGGCCTCACTCTGTCCCACGCTGAGCTTCCAACGCTAGCTCCCCCCCCCAACACATATAAAAATAGTCCCCCCAAATACATATATGTAACACATATTCCTCCCCCCCGGACCCCATACCCCCCCCCAATCGCAGATAGGGTGCACGTGAGGGGAATCTATATGTATATTACCAGGTGTGTGGTGCTTTTACCTGTCAGGTTCACAGGAGGCCTGAACCTCTGCCAGCGAGAGCCTGGGGTGTATCCTCTGGAACGATCTGACATAAACAGCGCCTCCACCTGTGTAGGATTCTATGGGTAGAATGACCCCTAAGGCCTGGGACATAGTCCAACAGACCCGCTGAGCCGTGCTGAGCAGATGGACTTACCCCATTCATCTGTGATCAGCGCGGCTTTAGCAGCCACTTTCGCATGCTTGCGGAGGCTCAGAAATTTTCTGGAGACAGGCAAGTTTAAATTTCGGCGCTCAGGGGAGCGGAGGAGCGGTCACGTGACCGCAAACATCCAATGGGAGCGAGGGACTAGCCCCGCCTCCCGCCACGCCTCCGCTCCGCCCCCAAAGCGCGCTCACTGCCTCGCCTGCCAGGACGCAAAAAAGCACCAGTTTGAGCAGGCGAGGCAGAGCCGGAGCACAGCTCAGCGCGGCCCGAGGCACCAGGCCCGAGGCCTTACACAGGACCCACATATATAAAACACATACACCAAAGGTATATATAAAACAGGTTTACTATATGTAGCCATGCTGTAAAATGGCTGCAGTCATCTCTCCTGCTGGCAGTAAGGCCTGGTAAGTTATGGGCATGCCAGCAGTAATCATGGAGGTTTGCCCTCACACCCTGGTGAGGTGCCCTATGTATGGATGGGAGTGGTCACATGCTCTGAATCCATAATTAGTGATGTCAGAGTTGTGTCAGCCCCCAGAGGATACATAAGGCACAGCACTGACCAAAAGTTAGGAGTTCAGAAGTGGTTGCTAAGCTGTTAAAAGGTTCGGTTCTGCAATGTTATGCCAAGAGTATAGTTAGACGCTGCAAAGTGATGAGACTGTGACCAGGGACCTGGCACAGGAAAGACATCCCTGCGGGGATAGGGAATCCCCAAATCAAAGACAGAGACGTACCTTTCATAGGGAAGCAGCTGACTAATTATGTGTGGCTAGAAGATCACTGTGAGGGGCAGTTAGCCCACAACCGTCAATAAAGATGTTCCTGATTAAAGATACTCTCGTGTGTAAGTGTGGAGTAATTGCACAGAGAGGAGCACCACAGAGGAGTTCCTCACCAGGACCATCCACAAGCTCACGCTGGGATCCTGATGAGGTGGAGGCGCTGCACTGGATATAGGTAGGACTCAAGCACACTACCTCAGCTGCCTGTCTGGGTTGGCAATCCCCACACAACATCATGCGGGAGACTCAGGAGTCCTGTTGCCAACAGGTGCACCACCAGACATCACACTGTAATGGGGACTGGTTAGACAACAGGGGCCAATATGAGATTTGGTGGGTCAGGCCAGGTCAGAAAACCCGTTACATATATATGCAACAGAACACAAACATATCACATCACAATATGACATCAACAGCAACCTTTGTGTCACCCTGTAACACTGGCCTCACGGGCCCATAACCCACACCGTATATCAAGTGTCCCCCAGAGTCCCCCTCCCACCTAAGTGTGAGACAGCGCTGCCCACTAAGATGAGATGAGGTTGGTGCACTTGGTGACTTGACTGCTACCTGCTGGGTGTGTCCACACCTGGGCACACAGATGCTCTGTTCTTGAGATCCCTTTCCTGAAGGACGATCCCACGTTGCTTCCGCCTCTGGGACGGATGGCTCCCGCACGGAGTGATCCACCATGTAACAGTGTCTGCCTCTTGGAGAGGTCTGGTCCCAGACCACACTTATACACTGGTCAGAGCACGCAGCACTGCCCCTGTGTCCCTGACTAAACTGATTGCTAAACAGGCAAAGTCCCTAACTGCAGGGGCCTTCCCTAAAGCAACCACAAACTACAGTGTGTCTCAGGGCCTATCTGGGGCCTAGAGGGGAATTGCTGGTCTAGTGCAGCGGGTCACTGACCCCTGCACAGACACCTCTTACCCCTAGCTCTTCCAGGCACCAACTGACTTCCTCTCCCTGAGCGCGCCAAACCTATCCTTCCCTTCCAGGGAATTCTACAGCCCTATTGGCTTCCTGGCGTCAGGTGGCCTACCTGCCTCTATGCATTCTGGGGGCTGTAGTCCCTGGCCAAGTTCTTTAACATTAGGGCCGCGTGCGCCTGCTCCGCTGCGCATGAGCAACCCTGTAATGGCCGCCACTAGCTCTAGCTGCTCCTGCTCACCTGTAATGGCCGCCGCTAGCTTTGCCAACCTCTGCGCATGACCCTGCGCATGCGCGAACTCCCATGCCAACCCTAACATGGCCGCCGCTACTCCATGGGCTACACTGCGCGTGCGCGAACTCCTGCGCATGCGCTAACGCGCACAAGATGGCGACGCCCTGTTGCTGATGTTGCCGGGAGCCCCCAGCGATGCACTCGCCCCCGCAGCATCCCCTACCTGAACGAGGGTGAGTGAGGGAGAAAGGGGAAGCCGGGGAGCCAGAGGGGACCTGGCTACATATACAAATACACCCCCCCCCCCCCACCTTTACATATTTTAAAAAAAGTGTGTGTGTGCCGAGCATGCGCATTTTAAGTGAACATCTTTGTCTTTTGTCACACAAATTGTATTTGTGATGGTGATGTTTTTAATTAAAAATCAAAACACAATTTCAGTGACAAAACACAAAGAAGTGTGACGTAGAACGCACATGCACGGCACTAATATATTTATACTAACTGTGAATTCAGCGTGTGTGCGTGACTTTGTATGCGTGACTCTGCGTGTGTGACTGCGTGTGTGTTTGACTGTATGTGTGTTTGACTGTGTGTGTGACTTCGTGTATGTGTTTGACTCTGTGTGTGTGTGTGTATGTGACTGTGTGTATGTGTGTGTGAGTGTGTGTGACTGTGTGTGGGTGTGTCACTGTGTGTGTTTGTCATGTTGTGTGTGTGTCACTGTGTGTTTGTCATGTTGTGTGTGTCACTGTGTGTGTGTGACTGCGTCTGTGTGTGACTCTGCGTGTGTGTGTTTGTCATGTTGTGTGTGTCACTGTGTGTGTGTGTGTGACTGCGTCTGTGTGTGACTCTGCGCATGTGTGTGTGACTGCATGTGTGTAAATGTGCATATAAGGGGGGACTCCATTTTGATTGCTGGATAACCATTTTTCTATAACTATTCTGTACTAACGTTTAAGTCTCAGGAACTAATCACATGCCATATGCCATATGTAATTGTGCTGTGCAGGCAGGTCTGAGAATGTGACTTGACCTGTCACCTACTTATCTTTAGCTGAACTGTGTTTGTTCAGACTCATTCAGACTTATTTTGCCCTGTAGAAAACAGGAACTTGTCTTCAGCCGTACTGGGCATAAGTTACACAACAATGCATTTCACAACATACTGCCATTTCCTTAACGGCCTCCTAACTAGGAAATGTGCCCCTTTCTCAGACCATAAACTGTCTAACTGTCATTTTGCTGAGATAGACAGACTGTGAAGTAAAAGGGGAAGTATGTTCTCATATCTGTGTTTTTCTATGCCCAAGTTTGCTATATAAACTGGCTGTAACCCTTCAATAAATGAGAGAGAACAGTTCTTTGACAAAGCTTCACTGTCTGACTCAATTACTGCTTTCTCCCGAGCTCGTCCACCATTTTGTTTTCCCAGGTCATCAGCGCTATAAGAGTGGGGTTAAATCCTCCGGAGGTGGAGTCGTCCTTGAGTTGGCAGACGGTGTATTTTCACGCTAAGACGTTGGAGAATACAAAGGGCACTTATTTTCATGGTGTCAGAAGTGGGATGCGAGCCACATTCGGGGTAAGCGTACAAGATATATATTTTATCTGTATATTATCCGTCTGTGTCTTCTTGCCCAAAGAGCCCATAAGGTTTTAAGGTTTAGAAGTTTTTAGAGTTACCGCTGCACCGGATGATCCAAGGTTAAGGAAAACCATAGAAACACTTGAGTAAAGGCTCGAAGTGAAGTCAGGATTATATGAATCCTTGACAGAAGTATATACACAGGGTTATAGTCCCTGTTGAGAGATAGGAACAAGCGATATAGTTGGGTATCTGCTTGAAAAACTCTTATAGTGTCTGTGGGAAAAGTGTATTTTTTTTTAAGGGGGGAGGAGGATTGTAAGGGATTTTTAAGGGATTTTTTCTTTTTTTTTCTGTATTATTGTGCATGGGCATGTCGTTATATATATAAGATAAGATATATAAGACATATAAAGTGCTAAGTATATAAGTGCTAAGTGTATAAGTGCTAAGTATATAAGTGCTAAGTGTATACGTGCTAAGTATATAAGTGCTAAGTGTATAAGTGCTAAGTATATAAGTGCATGATATTACGCTGTGTTGCCCATACCTTTTTACAGTGCAAACCGACCTTGATTTTTTTGTTTTGTAAATCAAGTACGATTTGCATTGCCTGAATGATGGGAATTTCCAACTCCAAACGTGGCCCTAGGGGAAACAATGATTGTAATAATAGCAATGTATCTGTTGACATAGCTTGCACAACTCCCAGCAGGAAGCCGACTGTTACACTTATCATTAACAGAGAATATAACCCTGACATAGAAACTCCTAAAGATTTTGTCAGTGCATGTACGTCAGATTTTTACACTGTTCCTTTTGTGGATAATATGGCTGGGTGGTCTGAAAGAATGCAGTCTTCCAACCCTTTCCCGAGGGAAGGTAGTTTTGCCGCATATCATATGACAATGATAAAAGGATTATGTTTGGGTGGAGATCCTGAATGGCTATGGTTTCAGCCTGATCCCGAGTGGGACATGCATTATATGGCATTATGTGGCCGCATTTGGGTAAAAGTTGCACCTCACATTGATGAGGCGAGACGAAACAAAGCCCCAAAATGTGATGAGCCAATTTGGCCACCACCGCCCGATAATCTCACTACAATGTATTCCCAAGCCCCTAATGCACCCCCACAGGAGTTATTACCTCCTGATGTTTTGCCCCCACCACCGCCGCCTTGTGTGATGTTACAAGTACCCCCGTATAGTCCTATCACACCTGTGCCACTATTTCCAAGTTTTGATCCTAACATGTTGGCAGTGTTATCACACTATGCTGCAAGCCACCACAAACCTCCTACACCCGTACGAAGGGAGGAGAGTAATGACATTTGCCCACAGCCCTCTCAATCCACCTATGTGGAGTTGAGAAACGATGCAGAATCAGAGGTGGTACACCGCTCTGAATCTGAGCATCATAAGTCATCCTCTAAAAAAAGCCCAAAAAGACAGCTTGCCACTGTCGTAAGCCCCACAAGACTTTCTTCTCATGGTTCACCCCCTGTCTCCGGGGAGAGTGAAGGGGAAGATTCTGGTTCGGATTCATCTCATTCCGACATACCATCACCCACTAGCCGATTGCCTTTAAGTAAACTTAAAGAAAACACTGTTTCAGCAGCTTCTGTGACGTCTGAGTCAGCTGCAGGAACCAGCAGTGATAGAGTTAAGGAATTCTGTGCTTCTGTAAGGGTACTGACTGAGGAATTCAAGGAATTCAAAGACGTGTTCAATGATTCACGTGCTGCAAAATTAACTCCCGCACATAGTAATGCCAAACCTGTCCTAACTACACCGCAATCATCTGTTTTCACACCGAGAAATGTTTCTAGGAAAGATTTAATTCGCACCGCTCAGAAGCGCGAATACGAATCATTGTTAGCTGACACTTTAGCTGACTCAATTACTGCTTTCTCCCGAGCTCGTCCACCATTTTGTTTTCCCAGGTCATCAGCGCTATAAGAGTGGGGTTAAATCCTCCGGAGGTGGAGTCGTCCTTGAGTTGGCAGACGGTGTATTTTCACGCTAAGACGTTGGAGAATACAAAGGGCACTTATTTTCAATGTGTGTATGTGACTCTGGTTGTTTGTGTGACTGGCTGTGTGTGCATGTTTGTGTGACTGTGTGACTGTGTGTCTGTGTGTCTGTGTGTGAGTGTGTCTGTGTGTGTGTCACTGTGTGTGTCAGCACTGGGATCTCGGGGGACGAGGCTCTCTCGCTCTCCCTGCCTAGTGTTCCTGGCTCCTCTCTTCCGTCCTACAGGAGCAGCAAACGATTGCCAGCGTAGGTAAGAATGTAGAATTATACATTGTCACAGGCTTTACATATACAGGTAAGAAGAAAGGTATACAGGAGGAATGTAGTATTACTGCTTTAACGCAGCAAATTCACTTCGCAACCTCAGTGAAGTGACTTAGTTTCCTTCAAGCTCCTTATTTAGGGTTTTAGAGATAATAGGAAGGAGGACGGGAGGGGGAGGGGGACAGATTATTATTACTTTTTGAATTTATTTACTAGTTTTAAATATTAAAGAATGAAGAGGAACAAGAATCTTTTTTCCTCCCTGCCATTAATATAGATTAAGTATGCTATTATATATAATATATATTATTAATAATCACGTTTATACCAATACCTCCACTGCCCAATGTAAAAATAAAAACCATTGTAAATATATAACAGGAATCAATCCCCAAAAATATCCTTGGCAGCTCCATCAGGGATTCGAACCCAGGTCACACACCGTGTAGGTGTTTGTACTAGACCTCTATACGAATGAAGCCAACAGCCAGGTGATGTAAGAGTTTGTCAGGAAGAGATAGTGTACATAGAACAGAGTGACTCACCCTGCAGCATTATTCAGGTAGTCCCTGCTTCTCCCCTCTCCCCCCCTCACCTTCTCCACCTGCCTTCTCTCCCTCTCACCTTCTCCCCCTGCCTTCTCTCCCCCCGCCTTCTCCTTCCCCCCCAGGTGAGGTGTACCTAAATTCTAACAAAAAAAAAGCTGTGTGTGCTGTGCACGCGCATAGTAAGTGAAACTTCTTTGACTTTTGTCACAGAAATTGTATTTGTGTTGGTGTTGGTGATGTTTTAATTAAAAATCAAAATACAATCTCAATGACAAAACGCAAATAAATTTGACTTAGAATGCGCGTGCTCGGCACACATCCCCTGTATTAGCTATTTGCACTAGGTGTGAATTCCGCGTGTGACAGTGTGCGTGTGACTGAGAGTGTGCGTGTGACTGAGAGTGTGCGTGTGACTGAGAGTGTGCGTGTGACTGAGTGTGCGTGTGACTGAGTGTGCGTGTGACTGAGTGTGCGTGTGACTGAGCGTGCGTGTGACTGAGCGTGCGTGTGACTGAGCGTGTGCGTGTGACTGAGCGTGTGCGTTTGACTGTGCGTGTGACTATGCGTGTGACTGCGTGTGAGTCTGACTGTGAGTGTGACTGAGTGTGCGTCTGACTGTGAGTGTGACTGAGTGTACGTGTGACTGTGAGTGTGCGTGTGAGTGTGACTGTGTGTGTGACTGAGTGTGCGTGTGACTGTGTGTGGGGGTCTGGGGGGGTCAGTGTGTGGGGGTCTGGGGGGGTCAGTGTGTGGGGGTCTGGGGGGGTCAGTCAGAGTGTGTGGGGCTCTGGGGGGGTCAGTGTGTGTGGGGGTCTGGGAGGGTCAGGCAGTGTGAATTCCGCGTGTGACAGTGTGCGTGTGACTGAGAGTGTGCGTGTGACTGAGAGTGTGCGTGTGACTGAGAGTGTGCGTGAGAGTGTGCATGTGACTGATAGTGTGCGTGTGACTGATAGTGTGCGTGTGACTGATAGTGTGCTTGTGACTGAGAGTGTGCGTGTGACTGAGAGTGTGCGTGTGACTGAGAGTGTGCGTGTGACTGAGAGTGTGCGTGTGACTGAGAGTGTGCGTGTGACTGAGTGTGCGCGTGACTGAGTGTGCGCGTGACTGAGAGTGTGCGCGTGACTGAGAGTGTGCGCGTGACTGAGAGTGTGCGCGTGACTGAGAGTGTGCGCGTGACTGAGTGTGCGCGTGACTGAGTGTGCACGTGACTGAGTGTGCGTGTGACTGAGTGTGCGTGTGACTGAGTGTGCGTGTGACTGAGTGTGCGTGTGACTGAGTGTGCGTGTGACTGAGCGTGTGCGTTTGACTGTGCGTGTGACTATGCGTGTGCGTGTGACTGCGTGTGCGTCTGACTGTGAGTGTGACTGAGTGTGCGTCTGACTGAGTGTGACTGAGTGTGCGTGTGACTGAGTGTGACTGAGTGTGCGTGTGACTGAGTGTACGTGTGACTGTGTGTGCGTGTGAGTGTGACTGAGTGTGTGTGACTGAGTGTGTGTGACTGAGTGTGTGTGACTGAGTGTGTGTGTGTGAGTGTGTGTGGGGGTCTGGGGGGGTCAGTGTGTGAGGGTCTGGGGGGGTCAGTCAGTGTGTGTGGGGCTCTGGGGGGTCAGTGTGTGTGGGGGTCTGGGGGGGTCAGGCAGTGTGTGTGGGGGTCTGGGGGGGTCAGGCAGTGTGTGTGGGGGTCTGGGGGGGTCAGGCAGTGTGTGTGGGGGTCTGTCAGTGTGTGTGGGGGTCTGGGGGGTTCAGTCAGTGTGTGTGTGGGGGTCTGGGGGGTTCAGTCAGTGTGTGTGGGGGTCTGGGGGGTTCAGTCAGTGTGTGTGGGGGTCTGGGGTGGTCAGTCAGTGTGTGTGGGGGTCTGGGGGGGTCAGTCAATGTGTGTGGGGGTCTGGGGGGGTCAGTCAGTGTGTGTGGGGGTCTGGGGCGTTCAGTCAGTGTGTGTGGGTCTCTGGGGGGTCAGTCAGTGTGTGTGGGGGTCTGGGGTGGTCAGTCAGTGTGTTTGGGGGTCTGGGGGGGTCAGTCAGTGTGTGTGGGGGTCTGGGGTGGTCAGTCAGTGTGTTTGGGGGTCTGGGGGGGTCAGTCAGTGTGTGTGGGGGTCTGGGGTGGTCAGTCAGTGTGTGTGGGGGTCTGGGGGTGTCAGTCAGTGTGTGTGGGTCTCTGGGGGGTCAGTCAGTGTGTGTGGGGGTCTGGGGTGGTCAGTCAGTGTGTGTGGGTCTCTGGGGGGTCTGTCAGTGTGTGGGGGGGTCCGGGGGGGGGGTCAGTCAGTGTGTGGGGGGGTCAGTCAGTGTGTGGGGGGGTCCGTCAGTGTGTGGGGGGTCCGGGGGGGTCCATCAGTGTGTGGGGGGTCCGGGGGGGGGTCCGCGCGGGTTGCGCCCGGGTTTTTGTACCACCGCTTCCTGGGGGGCCCGCAAACGCCCGCGTCACTGGAGGGCTGAATGGCGCCGCTGCCAGCCGCTTCTGCGCATGCGCGGCATGGCAGCGGTAGTGGAAGTTAGGCGGGCCCATATGTGGGCTGGGAGGGAGGTCCCATTCGGGTAAGGAAAGGGTGGGTGGGGGGCTGTCCCGGTCGGGCGGTCTCTGCTGTCCCGGGCAGCAGACGGGGACAAAATCAACAGCCGTGGCAGCGGGCGGGGAACGGCGCCGCTGCCAACCGCTTCTGCGCATGCGTGGCTTTCCTCCAGTCCCCATCATTACTGAGCATGCGCGGCTTGGCAGCGGATGTGCGGGGGGAATGGTGGCGTTAGGAGCGGCGCCGGCGGCTATCGCCGCCGCCGCATGTTATCAGCCATGTGGGGGGAGCGGGGGCCATTAGGAGCGGCGCCGGCGGCGCGCATCTGATTTGTGGAGCGGGTGTGATGTCAGTGTTGGGGTCGGGCTGAGCCAGAACACAGCCCGGCCTCAACTGCCAGCACTGACGTCACATCCGTTTCATTTCTGTCTCCACAATTCTTTTTTGCCCCAGTTCGAATGAGGTGCCACTAAGGAAGTTTCACTTCAATAATATTGTACTTAGTGGTGATTGCAGCTTGAGAGCGGGTTCCTTTACCACCCGCCCATCGAAACACTTGGTCCATATGAAATGGGTCTCAGGCTGAGTCCATGGTGACTTCAGCCGTGTGGAGGCGCGCTGAGGCTGAGGGAAAGTGGGTGCTTTCCCTGGCCTTAGTTCACACGCCGTCCGGGGCGTGTCGGGGGCGGGCCAGTGAAGCCACTAATCCCTATTGGCTTCAATCTCATCCATGATGGGCTCTGGTACATAGGTCAATTCGTACCTATTAGATTGTCTATGCCTATGAAGGATCGCTCTATCTGCCCTACTGATCTTGAGCAATTTGTTAGTACCCGCTGGCCCAGGTAAAACCCCAAATTTAGGTTCCATAAGTTCCACCTCTTGGTACAGGATGGAGGGTCCCTGAGGCGTCACTACCCCTACCTTGACGTCGTGTACCCTCTTACGTAGGGCCTCAGCTGTGTCCTCTGGGGAAATCTGACCCTCCTCCCACCAGTGCTCAACCCTAGGACCATCCACCAGAAGGAACCTAGTCCTGTTCATATTGATGGCGTATCCCTGAAACATAGGGTCCCACAACTTAAGGGGTTCCCCGGACAGATGCTCTGGATTTGGGCTACTGAACCTAGTGCCCATCTGTGAGGACACTCCAGACGTAGCTGACTGTTGCAATAAAGAAGACTCTCTAAAAGACCTGAATGACCCAGTGGCCTTAACCACAGGTATGCGACTGAACACAGGAATTTCTCCCTCTAAAATCCCAGTCTCTTAAATCAGACAAACCAGGGGACAGATCATCACTGGGAAAATTGGATAATGCAAAGATGGGTCCAGCAGTGCCAGAGCTAGCACCAGCAGATGCAACAGGATCCTGGATACTGTCCTGCACAGGGATGGCCTTGGAAGTAAAAGCCAGTGATTGAGGCCTAGAAGTGTCCCGGACAAGTCCTTCTGCGTGGGCTTACCCGTACCCCAAGGTGGTAGTATCGGGGCGGACGTAGTGGTCTTGGAAGGGACATGTTCAGCTGGGGCCGGTGAACAGGGCCTAACATTGTCCTTGACCAGTCCTTTGGGTGCAAACTTACCACGGCCCTTAGGGAGGGGTAATGTGGTGGAATCAGGGGTCCAACGACCCCTTCCTCTGAGTGGGGTCTTTTTGGGGGCAGCGGCATTAGCGAACTGTCCATCACTCACCCCTGAAGGTCTCAGCAGAGGTTCCGCAGCTTGAGCGGCCGCCATCTCGATGTCGTCATGGCTGGCTGGTCTTGCAAGATCTCCAGGCAGGCACCGGTCTGGCGGTGCAGATGACGTCACGTCAGGCAGCGCCGGAAGGGCATCACCCTGTGGCACACTGAACAAGGCCCGTCTGGCTCCTCGTCCAGATAGGCCGCAGCAGGATCCTGGTAGAAATAAGACGTGGGAGCCTCACCAATCCAAAGGTAGGGGATGTCCTCTGGCACCACAGGATCCTCCAAAGGCGGCTCCTTTACTTCCTCGGGCGTGGGGCTCCTTCGGGGCTCCGGATGCATCACGGCCTTTTGAATGGACGCCTCTGGATCAGGACTCCGCCTCTGACAGCAGGTAGGTGTTGGTCTTTCCTCTGCAGGTCTCTGACGGCTGGTCACTTCTTCTTCGGGGCCGAGTAAGGACACCTCCACCAGGCCGAGATGTCGGGGCGCCCTGCTGTCCCTTGTGGCCATTGGCATGAAGCTTGCTCGCTCCTGCGCCACCATAGGAAGTGCACCCAACACCCCCGGGGCAGTCAACTCACCCTCCCGGTCATAGGCAGGTACAGGTTCCGGTCCTGGATTCGTCAGCAACATCACGGCGGGGGTCGTCTCCAGCACTGGTACACTGGAGCCTTGGTTAGCAGATAGCATAGCACACGGGCCCACGAGTGGCCCCGTGGTGTACAAATCAGGGTAGGCCGGAGTAGATAAATTTGGCACCCGACCACATGGGCATCCGGGTGCGATGGTCAGGGCACACGGCCCACGATATCAGCGGCAGCATAGGATTCTGCATGGGCCGCACCTGTTGGTGTGGTGGCCCGGACAATTGGCTGGAAACTGCCATTGGTTGGCAGAAGGCTGGCAGGCCGCATGAACAATGCCCCACAGTGCTGGCACCGCGCAGTGGGGCTGGCGTCACCCCCAGGTAGGCGGCAGTTTGGGCACACACAGCGCAGGTGGTGTTGGCCGTGGATGGTGACTACCAGGCAGCCTCCTGGTAGGTAATAGTTAGCCAACTCCAAAGCAGACATATTTCTGGAATATTCTGAGGTAGTGGTAGTGAGCAGCAATAAGGCAAGGTAGCTCCTTCCTCTGGCTCAGTTCCGTTGAACTGAAGTAAAGCTGGGTGTGGTTGACTCCTCCCATGACAGAGGTGGTCTCCGATTGGGTCTTAGTTGGTGCCTCCTCCCCTAGGTGGAATATAGGGCAAGGCATGGCAGATCAACGTGTGACTTGGCTCCGGCTGAGCCATTCACAGCGATGGGCGGGGCGTTGGTTTTCCGCCGAATAGTTTGCACTAACATTGCAGAAAAGTTTGGATCTTGCTTTGCAAGCCCATGCGGTCCCGTATTTCTGGTGGGAACGCCATTTTGAGAGTACAGTCCATGCGGTGAACTCCATTTTGAGCACACTAGTACAGTCCATGAAGCAAAAGGTACACAGGGTCCCCAGCTACAACTGAAAGGGTCCATTCCTTACATTGAATTTTCAATAAATGAAGGGTACACGCTCCCTGGACAATTTCCCACAGGGTACACCCCAACTGTCTCTGCTTTCCTCGTGAAGGGTATCCATGCTCCCTGGAATAATTCCCTCAGGGTACGCCCCAACATAGTCTTTTACTTTGGTAAGGGTCTAGGCAACCCCCTTCCTGATGTAGCTTCACAGAGAGGTTCTGTCATGGGAGACTAGGCCATTTACACCATTTTACCTGGATCATGCATTGAGCAAAACAAGTTAATGAAATAAATTGTACATTTATTCACAGGAAAAGGCAAACACACAATGTTACACAAACTACTACTGCAAAAAGACACACTTACTTGGGAATTGGAGTAACAACCTAGACTCTCCTAGATGCAGGGAATCCTATCCCTGATAACAGTTGCAAAGACAGGACAGAAAATATTCCAGGCAGCTTTTGCGGAAGCAGCCCTTTTCTTGCTGGAGACTTGCATCTGGAACCTAGAAGCTGAGGACCTTAGAGGATTGGAGAACTATGAGAGACCTTGGAGAACCTTGGCGAACACAGGAGAACACTGGAGAACACTGGAGAACACACCATCTCATGGACTCAAGGGGTTATAATACCTCTGACTTTCATTCAAAAAATACTATAGCCCAATCTAAAGCGTGAGAAATGTCTCCGCAGCCAATCAGAGACAAGCTGGTGGACACAACAGGGTTACCTGGAAATCTGAATGAACCAAGGGGCATGGGCAATTTGGCCCCTCTGGCCCTGGTTCCCGCAATGCCACTCGCGGTGACGGGCTCCTGACAGTCTGGTGGGAACAATTGAAATGCAAAGGGCATCCATTGTTCTCAGGATGTGAATACTTGAATCCTTCCCTCCTGTCCAAATGGTCTTGACACCTTGGTTATCCTCTGTGGCTTTCATCTCCAGATGGCCTGCCAGACCTACTGGCACCACTTGGTAGCCCAGGGGCCTGCCAGAGAATTGGTTCTGAAAGTCCCAGCTCATTTCTGTGCACAAACAGATGGGTTTTAAAACACACGGTTCCATAAAATATACACTGTAAAAATATCCTACGTCCTTTGGTTATGGGAAATAGAATAAGAAGCTGCACGTTATTGCTTACTAGCCATATTCCCCACACTCTATACAATAAACTTAGGACTGGACTTTTAAAAGTCCCCTCACAACCTTGTAGATGATAGGAGTACCCCAGAACCCCTATACCGGTTTTGCGAGACCTGGGAATTTAATGGGTATCCCTATTAACCTAGGGACCCCTTGACTGTTTCAGGGACACTTCACATCCCTATGTCCCCTTTACCTTTCTGGTCTGTGCTGAAGCTTGGCTGGAGCACCTTAGAACCCCTATACAGGTTCTGGGTGACCTGGGCATTTACTGGGTATCCCTATTAGCCTTGGGACCCCTTGACTGTTTCAGGGACACATCACATCCCTATGCCCATTTACCTTTCTGGGCTGTGCTGAAGCAGGGACCCCTAGTGGTGAGTCGCGCAAGCGTTTTCAAGGGGAGACATTACCGAGACAATGTGTCTACATGCATCCAGGCATCACACCTGATTCCTGGGTACATTTTTAGGGGAACCAGCAACTCTGGACCCTGACTAGATAGACACAATCTGACAACACTTTCTCCGCAACCACCCCCCCCCCCCTGAAACTCATACCACAGCAGTCCCTGCTCGCTGGCATCCCTGGAAAGGTAAAAACACAGAAATTCTTTATTGCCGCATAATTACAGGTAATGCTTTTACAAAAGTTGAGTCCAAGAGCTGAGACTCCTGAACCCCAAAACATGGATCAGAGGTAACCAAACGGGCTTAACCTTTATTAGTGAGCCTGGCTACCTCTTCACCATCACAGGTTCCCCCTTCCTTAACTCAGAATGGGTGCCCAGGGTCCCTGGTGAAGCATCAGGAGCCCGGCCCCGGCCTCTTCTGTGCTGTACTGCTGCAATGTCCCAAAAGCCGGTACTGTTCTGCATCTCAGCAGCACCTCCAATTGTAGCACTGCTTTCCCTCCCCCTCCCACCCCCCCTCGTGGGAGATCTTGCTATTGCTACAGGGTCATAGTGCTAAATACCTGTGAGGACCCAGGAGATGCAGAGGGTCCACGTTGTTATGGGGAAACAGGACAGGCTTTTGGTGATCCTTCACGCTCTTCTCATGGTGTCAGCGCCTCCAGTCATAGCAGACTCCAGGTGTACTGGAGACAGTCCCCACCATGACAGTTCTCAAGCATACCTCTACCCAATAGACTGTAACTTAGGGAGAGGTATATACAAAAGAGGATTGAACCCGCTCTACCTAATGTGACCAAATAGGTCAACGAGTACAGACAGGTGCAAAAAGGGCAGATGACTGAACAATAGAAAGAGAAACACCAGATGGAGCAAAGGCACTACCATCTGGATAAGTCCCTCAGAAATGCACTCTGCGTCTCTGGGGAGATAGTACCTGACTCAGCAGCCAATGTGCAGTGGGAAGCAAAATACTGGTCTGATGTGTAATGGAAAATGATTAACTTAAAATCCCTTTAATGGTATACATTAAAATAAACTTGGAACCAGATAGTAAATTACAGTAGAAGTTAGTTAAAAAAAATTGTAGTACGTCGTGCTTTAGTCCACTTAGTGGCTCGGGTATACAGCGTGATAGGCAGCACAACCAATAGTTGTGCATATTCACCTGTCCGGGTATGGACAGAAAATCAACAATTACCGGTAGGTAACTAGTCATACAACACGACGAACTGGGATGAAACGGAAACGTGAGTCAGACATGCCCAATCAGTCATTAGCTGAAAAGCGCTTCTGTTGTGGTCACGACGTCATTACATAAAAGCCCATAAGCATATACTCTGGCACCAACGTATTGGTAATTGTTAGCCAGAAAAACCCATTGCCCTATTCCAGTGTAAAGAACAAAGACAATGGTAGGGTTAACAAAACATATCCCAGTGTGTTATGCATAGAAGGAAAGGTGAACCACGCTTGTAAGCCTGGGTCTACAAGTGTTGTTAAATGCAAAATGGACTGTGTAAAGTTATAGTGAGCTGCTGCAGCTCCACGCACATAGTACACACAGACAAATTGACTATTAGTGCTGAGACCTGCAAATCGATTTGGTAACCCAACTGCTGGGGTGTATGGCAGGAAAATTGGAAGCACTTACAAACAAGTAGTAATACTGTGATGAAAATAGTTCTGTGTCCCTGAGTGGTAATAACTACACACAGGGATGGAAGAGAAGATATAGAGGTCCCTGCAAACCAACATATACTGTCCCTGCAGGGAATAGTAGCAGTAGTAGTGCTGGGTACACGGATCCCCAACTCCCGAATGCTGCCCCTCAAAAACATACCCCTACATCACATGGGGGGGAGAGGGGAGGGGGAGAGGAAAGAACAGAGGGAGAGAAATCCCTCAATAACTTATCTGCGCTTTCCCTGCAGGAGCGCGGTCCGTGATGTCTGTGCGCCTATATTAGTGCAGCTCGCGCTGATCCACCGGTGTCCCAGTCAAGCCTGTATCAGTCTGCAGGCCGCCGGAGTGCATGTCGCGGTGTGTGACATCATGACCTTTGCCCTCTGACGTATGTTTCGCGTTTGCTTCTTCCAGAGAGGGATCCCTCTCTGGAAGAAGCAAACGCGAAACGTACGTCAGGCAGAAAGTATAGTATGGACCAGCCATGGCTATATATATATTAGAATTTCTCTATATGCAGACCCAGTAACTCAATTAGCTGGGCTGTTGTCACGGTTGTACTCGCCACAAACCAGGACCAAACCGCGGGGCTGAGGTGGGGTTATATAATCACCGACCTGAGACCACGTAGTCGGATCTGGATTGCGCAGTTCATAGTTGTACATAGCAGGGTCGGGACTGGAGAAGGCAGCATAGTCAGTGGACGAGCCAGGGTCAGGATTGGAGACATCAGGGTAAACGTTATCCAGGCGGAGTTTCGGCAACAGGTAGTCAAGTAGGTCCCGCTTCAGGTCCTGCAGTGTAATAGCTGCAGGGCGGGAGCGGGTTCTGCGCGAGTGGCGACCGCGGCCCATGGTACCAGTCTCAGCAAGGAGAAGGTTGACCGGAGTGGGAACCGCCAGGCAGCACTGGTAAACCAGTGCTTCAGCACAGAAGTCCAAAGCTGGCCGCTGCAAAGGGAGAGAGCAGCAGGCCACTGGATCCAAACAGTAACCTCTGTTGGGGGTGAATTCAGCAGGTAGTAGAATCCAGGCAGGCCAAACACAGGCCCCTGTGAAGAGAGGAAAAGCAGGCATCCGGGAACCAGGAACACAGGCTTCAGCATAGTAGCAGCAGGCCTGGAGGAAACTGGGACAAGTACAACGAAACTAGAACAATAACAGAGATAAGAAACGAGAGATAACAAGCCAGGAGGCTTGTGGCAAAACACAGGTAACATCCAAGAAGGATTATGCTCGGCAGAGAAGCATTGTGGGAATGCAGTATTTAAAGGTCAGCGAACCAATAGCAGAAGGGGTGTGTGACAGCATTGCTCTAATGACCGAGCCCAGGCTGGAGCTGCAGTCATAGCTTGCACAGCTGCTGTAGATACCAGGGGGAGTGTTCCAGGACTGCATAAGTCTGCAAGGCAAGGTAAGCAGTAAACTGAGGTGTGGATTCCTTACAGCTGTCTACAGAGTAATGCTGGGTCATAACAAAAAGCTGGGAGTGGCTAAGCATTGGGACAATGGCAAGCGGGGAAGGGCTGGTATCAGGACCGGGCTCTCGGCGGTGCAGAGCCTTTGTTCCCCCTAGACGCTGAGGCGCCTAACCAGTGGGAGGTATAGGGTTGGCCAAGGGAACCGTTGCCGGGTCTGAGCCCCGTAGACACAATTCCCATTGGCAAGTTCAAATTTGCCACTTGCCAGCACCTCCATCATCGAGGGGCGGTCCCAAGCACTTAAGCCAGCCCCCTCCTCTGATTGGTGCAGCCGGGCTAGCCCTCATCCTCCGATTGGCTGCACCGTCATGATATACGCGATCTGATTGGCCGGCAGCTCCTGCTCCATGTTAAGTATAGCAACCGAGGGCTATGTAAGGAGCGCGGCCGATCAGAGAACCAGAACATCTCTGGAGTCGATCGGAGACCCGGCTGGCGGGAGTTTCAAAAGTGCTTTATGTGAATTGGCTCTGAGAAAGCCCTGAGAAGCCTGGTAAGCCTGGGAAGAAGACGCGCAGGGCAAGCCGACTGAAGTCGGCCCCTGCACCTAGTTGAGGCTAGTTTCTTGCTCCCAGGCCCCCAGTTGGTGAGTGTTTCACCGTGTTTATGTATTTTGTGTGTTTGCTGGCTTGCCAGAATAAACTTTTGTTTATTCAATTATTGTGCCCTGTTTGGTGATAGTGAATGCATGCAGTGTGTGGTACGGTTTCATTTGTCTTTTTGCAACGATTACAAATATCTGAACCTTATACTTTAAAATCGAGGGTAATACCGAGATAGTTGTATTTTTTAATAAATTCCCCCAACTAAGGCATGACCTGTGTGATGCTCAGTATATTAAAAAATCCATTAAAAATAACATTGAGTTGAATTTAAAAAATAATTTAAAAAAACCACTATGATCTAATACAATAGAACTGATTTATTAAAGAAGAAAAGCCTTTAAGATTTCACGTTTTGCTGCTTTAAGGTAATGAAAAAACAAATGGCACATTGCACTATAGGGTTAATGGTTGCATGTTTTCCACTAGCCACTGGGTGGCGCTGCAGGATTACAAAGCACAGTATTGCAGTTAGCGCTGCGGGATATCAGCATCATACTGTGTAGTAGGCTTTATATAAGGCGGTCCAAACTAACCTTCCAAACAGGGAGATATAAGAGAAAGGGGAGGAGGAGAGGGGCACAGAGGAGCACAAGGACAGGGGCACAGAGGGGAGGAGAGGAGAGGGGAGGTGAGGGGAGGGGAGGTGAGGGGAGGGGAGGTGAGGGGAGGGGAGGAGAGGGGAGGGGAGGAGAGGGGAGGGGAGGGGAGGGGAGGAGAGGGGAGGGGAGGGGAGGGGAGGAGAGGGAGAGGAGAGGGGAGGGGCACAAGGAGGGGGCACAAGGGGAGGGGCACAGAGGGGAGGGGAGGGGATGGGCTCAGAGGGGGAGTGGAGGGGCACAGAGGGGAGGGGAGGGGAGGGGCACAGAGGGGAGGGGCACAGATGGGAGGGGAGGGGCACAGAGGGGAGGGGCACAGAGGGGAGGGGCAGGGTCATAGAGGGGAGGGGCAGGGGCATAGAGGGGAGGGGCAGGGGCACAGAGGGGAGGGGCAGGGGCACAGAGGGGAGGGGCAGGGGCACAGAGGGGAGGGGCAGGGGCAAGAGAAATCAACCTAAAGTTTTCTTTTCCTTTTTTTTTTTTCAACTCGTTTTAAATAAATTATAAAATCTTTTACAGCAAAAATGTATGTGACAAAAAATAATAGCATTCCATGTTTCCTCTCTATGTATGTATAAATATATCGCTGAATTCTGTAAAAGGTGAATAATTATTATAGTCCGAATGGTTATAATGTTCAATAAACATGTACAATTCCTTATAAAAGTGGTGTGCTCAATAATATGAAAAAATGCTCGTGGTCTGCTGTTTCCTACTTGAGAAGTTCCTGGCAAACATAGCTCTATGTCAGGATGGCCGAGCGGTCTAAGGCGCTGCGTTCAGGTCGCAGTCTCCTCTGGAGGCGTGGGTTCGAATCCCACTTCTGACACTTCTCTTTTGCAACTGTATATCTCAGTCTTTTTTTTAATTATTATTAGTTTTTGGGAACATTTTTCTATATTTTTATGTTTAGCAGATAATTTAAACGCGGGGCATAGAGGAAAACGAGAATTTAAAAGACAGACAGGGTATGTATGACGTGGATAGGAGGGAGACAGGGATGGGGGGAAGATAGGCATGAGGGAGGATGTATAAACAAACAATACATTATTAAGCATTTCAACCAAAAAAATGTATAAAATATTAGTGATCGAAATAGTTATTCTAACAACATAAAATAAAAAAAAATTAAAAAATTATGTCAGAAGTGGGATTTGAACCCACGCCTCCATACGGAGACCAGAACACCCAGCAACCCTGGGAAGAGTTTACATCTTGAGTCTGGCGCCTTAGACCGCTCGGCCATCCTGACACTTGGAGATGAAGCTGGGAAGCACTATTAATGAACCCTGTATACACATGTCATATGAATGCAAATACTGTATATAATAAATTGTTTATAATAGATATACACATATATACATATATACACACCAACATTCTGGGTTGCTGATGTCAGTTTTTACGTGGTTTGGGTGTTTTGGTTTTGTTTGTTTATAGTGGAGTCCCTGTAACCTATTTTCACATATATGTATAAGTGAATAGCCATCTTCCGAGCACACACAGAGACACTACACACAGGCCTCTCCATGTTCTTCCCCTTTATCTGTTAATACCCAGCTCGCTCTGTGATCCCCCATAATCACGTTTGTTTGTCCCTCTATGTTTGTGTTAGTTTGGCATCATAAATATTATTTAACTTGGGTCCGGTCTGGATGAGTTCAGGGTGTCACCTGAGCTGAGCACAGGAATGCAGGGCTTAACATCGGTAGGACTGAAACAGATACAGAGCCTGTGGTTGAGGGAGCAGCACAGACAGTCAGGATGGCCGAGCGGTCTAAGGCGCTGCGTTCAGGTCGCAGTCTCCTCTGGAGGCGTGGGTTCGAATCCCACTTCTGACAGTATGTTTTTTTTTTTTTGGTGATCAGCGGGATATCTTTGTCTGCTGGGCAGCATTATGTACATGCACAGAACTACAATTCCCTACATGCACTGTTGCAATATAGTATGCTTAGTTAGAACTACAGTTCCCATCAGGACTTGCGCGTACTGTGACGTAATTTTCCCTGAGTGTTCTCTGGCGGGAGTTTGGCGCTTGTGAGGGTCAGTGAAAGGGATCGGCTGCGAGGGGACCTTGGGGGGGGGGGCTGCGAGGGGACCTTGGGGGGGGGGGCTGCGAGGGGACCTTGGGGGGGGGGGCTGCGAGGGGACCTTGGGGGGGGGGGCTGCGAGGGGACCTTGGGGGGGGGGGCTGCGAGGGGACCTTGGGGGGGGGGGCTGCGAGGGGACCTTGGGGGGGGGGGCTGCGAGGGGACCTTGGGGGGGGGGGCTGCGAGGGGACCTTGGGGGGGGGGGCTGCGAGGGGACCTTGGGGGGGGGGGCTGCGAGGGGACCTTGGGGGGGGGGGCTGCGAGGGGACCTTGGGGGGGGGGCTGCGAGGGGACCTTGGGGGGGGGGCTGCGAGGGGACCTTGGGGGGGGGGGCTGCGAGGGGACCTTGGGGGGGGGGGGCTGCGAGGGGACCTTGGGGGGGGGGGCTGCGAGGGGACCTTGGGGGGGGGGGGCTGCGAGGGGACCTTGGGGGGGGGGGGCTGCGAGGGGACCTTGGGGGGGGGGCTGCGAGGGGAACCCTGGGGGGGGGCTGCGAGGGAACCCTGGGGGGGGGGCTGCGAGGGAACCCTGGGGGGGTTCTGCGAGGGAACCCTGGGGGGGGGGGTTCTGCGAGGGAACCCTGGGGGGGGGGGGGTTCTGCGAGGGAACCCTGGGGGGAGGGGGCTGCGAGGGAACCCTGGGGGGGGGGGCTGCGAGGGAACCCTGGGGGGGGGGGGGGGCTGCGAGGGAACCCTGGGGGGGGGGGGGGCTGCGAGGGAACCCTGGGGGGGGGGGCTGCGAGGGAACCCTGGGGGGGGGGGGCTGCGAGGGGACCCTGGGTGGGGGGGGGGGGCTGCGTGGGGACCCTGGGTGGGGGGGGGGGGCTGCGTGGGACCCTGGGGGGGGGGGGCTGCGAGGAAATAGGGGGGGAGGCCGGGGGTTAGGGGGGGAGGCCGGGGGTTAGGGGGGGAGGCCGGGGGTCAGGGGGGGGGGAGGCCGGGGGTCAGGGGGGGGGAGAAGAGGCCGGAGGTTAGAGGGGGAGGAGAAGAGGCCGGAGGTTAGAGGGGGAGGAGAAGAGGCCAGGGGTTAGAGGGGGGGGAGAAGAGGCCGGGGGTTAGAGGGGGGGGGGGAGAAGAGGGAAGGGGAGGCCGGGGGGAGGGAAGGGGAGGCCGGGGGGGGGGGAAGGGGGGCCAGGGGTTAGGGGGGCGAGGGGGAGGTAGAGGGTGGGAAGGGGGGGCTGGGGGTTTGGAGGAGCGGTGATGGGAGGCCTTGTAATGGTATCGGTGAGGGAAGGCTGGGGTTAATGGAGCCATACTTCCTCCAAACTATCCCGCACCCCCCTAACATACACACCCACTAACATACACCCCCCTTCTCATTTCCTCTAGAGTGTAAGCTGTGCGGACCAGGACCCTCATCACCTCCTGTATCTGTTTGCGCTTGTCTGTCCTTGTTTGGGTCTCTCTGTGCCCCTTTGTACCACGCCGCGGGATATGTTGGCGCTGTACAAGTAAAGGATAATAATATCGCCCTCCCTGAGATATGGCGGAGACGCGCGGTGGGCACGAGGTTCCTGTCCGTATTGATGTCGGTTCCCTCCTGACGGCCGCTCGGGAGACGCTGAACCTGCTGCCCTGTGAGATCCAGAGCAAGGGAGCAGCCAAGTGTGAGGGAGTACTTCTACCCCGCCGTGCGGGACACAGAGGAAGGAGGTGTGAGGGGGGGAGAGGGAGATGTGGGGGGGGGGGGGGAGAGGGAGATGTGGGGGGGGGGGGAGAGGGAGATGTGGGGGGGGGGGGAGAGAGAGATGTGGGGGGGGGGAGAGAGATGGTGGGGAGAGAGAGATGGTGGGGAGAGAGAGATGGTGGGGAGAGAGAGATGGTGGGGAGAGAGAGATGGTGGGGAGAGAGATGTGGGGGGAGAGTGATGTGGGGGGGGGGAGAGAGAGATGTGGGGGGGGAGAGAGAGATGTGGGGGGGGGGGAGAGAGATGTGGGGGGGGGGAGAGAGATGTGGGGGGGGGGGGGAGAGAGATGTGGGGGGGGGAGGGAGAGAGATGTGGGGGGGGCAGAGAGAGAGATGTGGGGGGGGGGAGAGAGAGAGATGTGGGGGGAGGGAGAGATGTGGGGGGGGGGAGAGAGAGATGTGGGGGTGGGGAGAGAGATGTGGGGGGGGAGAGAGATGTGGGGGGGGGAGAGAGAGATGTGGGGGGGGGAGAGAGAGATGTGGGGGGGGGGGAGAGAGATGTGGGGGGGGAGGGAGAGAGATGTGGGGGGGGGCAGAGAGAGAGATGTGGGGGGAGGGAGAGAGAGAGATGTGGGGGGAGGGAGAGAGAGAGATGTGGGGGGAGGGAGAGAGAGAGATGTGGGGGAGGGAGAGAGATGGGGGGGAGGGAGAGAGAGATGTGGGGGGAGGGAGAGAGAGATGTGGGGGAGGGAGAGAGAGAGATGTGGGGGAGGGAGAGAGAGAGATGTGGGGGGGAGGGAGAGAGAGGGAGATATGTGTTGGGAGGGAGAGAGAGAGAGATGTGGGGGGAGGGAGAGAGAGAGAGATGTGGGGGGAGGGAGAGAGAGAGAGATGTGGGGGGAGGGAGAGAGAGAGATGTGGAGGGAGAGAGAGATGTGGGGGGAGGGGGAGAGAGAGAGATGTGGGGGGAGGGGGGGAGAGAGATGTGGGGGGAGGGGGAGAGAGAGAGATGTGGGGGAAGGGGGAGAGAGATGTGGGGGGGAGGGGGAGAGAGATGTGGGGGGAGGGGGAGAGAGATGTGGGGGGAGGGGGGAGAGGGATGTGGGTTAAGGGGTAGAGAGAGCTGTGGGGGGGAGAGGGAGAGAGATGTGGGGGGAGGGGAGAGTGTGGGGGGGAGGGGAGAGATGTGTGGGGGGAGGGAGAGATGGGGGAGGGAGGGATGTGGAGGAGAGGGGGAGGGAGAGATGTGGGGGGGAGGGAGAGATGTGGGGGGGAGGGAGAGATGTGGGGGGGGGAGGGGGAGGGAGAGATGTATGGGGGAGGGGGGAGAGGTATGGGGAGAGATGTGGGGGGGAGGGGGAGGAGAGATGTATGGGGAGGGGGGAGAGGTATGGGGAGGGAGAGATGTATGGGGGAGGGGAGAGGGTATGGGGAGGGGGAGAGGTGAGGGGGGGTGGGGAGGTGAGGGGGGGAGAGGTGAGGGGGGGGAGAGGTGAGGGGGGGGAGAGAGTGTGGGGGGGGAGGGTGAGAGGTGAGGGGGGGGGGAGAGGTGAGGGGGGGAGGGAGAGGTGAGGGGGGGGGGGAGGGTGGGGGGGGGGGGAGAGGTGAGGGGGGGAGGGAGAGGTGAGGGGGGGAGGGAGAGGTGTGGGGGGGAGGGAGAGGTGAGGGGGGGAGGGAGAGGTGAGGGGGGTGGGTGTGGTGAGGGGGGAGGGAGAGGTGAGGGGGGAGGGAGAGGTGAGGAAGTGGTGGGGAGGTATGGGGGGAGGGGGAGGGTGGGGAGGGAGGGAGGTAGTATGGGGGGGAGGGAGGGAGGTAGATATGGGGGGGAGGGAGGGAGGTAGATATGGGGGGGAGGGAGGGGGTGATATGGGGGGGGAGGGAGGTAGATATGGGGGTGGAAGGAGAGATATGGGGGAGGGAAGTTGATATGAGGGGGGGAGGGAGAGTATGGGTGGGGAGGGTGAGATATGGGTGGGGGGGGAGGGAGAGTATGGCTGGGGGAGGGAAGGAGAGATATGGGGAGGGGGGAGGGAAGGAGAGATACGGGGGAGGGAAGTAGATATGGGGTGGAGAGAAGGAGAGATATAGGGGAGGTAGGGAGAGATATGGGGGATGGGGAGAGAGATATTGTATGTCTTTATTGTATTGTATGTCTTTATTGTATGTCTTTATTTATATAGCGCCATTAATGTACATAGCGCTTCACAGCAGTAATACATGTGGTAATCCAATAAATAACAGATAATATAAATAACAGATCATGGGAATAAGTGCTTTAGACATTAAGGAAGAGGAGTCCCTGCCCCGAGGAGCTTACAGTCTAATTGGTAGGTAGGGAGAACGTACAGAGACAGTAGGAGGGAGTTCTGGTAAGTGCGTCTGCAGGGGGCCAAGCTTTATGTATCGTGTTCAGAATATCCACAGTGCTATTCATATGCTTCTTTAAGCAAGTGTGTCTTAAGGTGGGTCTTAAAGGTGGATAGAGAGGGTGCTAGTCGGGTACTGAGGGGAAGGGCATTCCAGAGGTGAGGGGCAGTCAGTGAGAAAGGTTTAAGGCGGGATAGGGCTTTAGATACAAAGGGGGTAGAAAGAAGACATCCTTGAGCAGAACGCAAGAGTCGGGATGGTGCATAACGAGAAATTAGGGCTGAGATGTAAGGAGGGGCAGAAGAATGTAAAGCTTTAAAAGTGAGGAGAAGAATGGAATGTGAGATGCAGGATTTGATCGGAAGCCAGGAGAGGGATTTCATGAGGGGAGATGCTAAGACAGATCTCGGAAAGAGTAGAGTGATTCTGGCAGCAGCGTTTAGGATAGATTGTAGGGGAGACAGGTGAGAGGCAGGAAGGCCGGACAGCAGGAGGTTACAGTAATAGAGACGGGAGAGAATGAGGGCCTGAGTCAGGGTTTTAGCAGTCGAGCAACAGAGGAAAGGGCGTATCTTTGTTATATTGCGGAGGAAAAAGTGACAAGTTTTAGAAATGTTTTGAATGTGAGGGGCGAATGTGAGAGAGGAGTCGAGTGTGACCCCTAGGCAGCGTGCTTGGGCTACTGGGTGAATGATCGTAGTTCCAACAGTAATGTGGAAGGAGGTAGTAGGGCCAGGTTTGGGACGAAGTATGAGGAGCTCTGTTTTAGCCATGTTGAGTTTAAGGCGGCGGAGGGCCATCCAGGATGATATAGCAGAGAGACATTCAGAAACTTTGGTTTGTACAGCAGGTGTAAGGTCAGGTGTTGAGAAATATATTTGTGTGTCGTCGGCATAGAGGTGATAATTAAACCCAAAAGATGTTATTAGGTCACCTAGAGAGAGTGTATACAGAGAAAAGAGAAGAGGTCCCAGGATATGGGGGATGAAGGGAGAGATATGGGGAGGGAAGTAGATATGAGGGAGAGGGAGAGATATGAGGGGGAGGGATAGATATGAGGGGGAGGGATAGATATGGTTGGGGAGGGAGGGAGAGATTAGGGGGAGGGAAGGAGAAATATGGGGAGGGAGGGAGAGATTAGGGGGAGGGAAGGAGAAATATGGGGAGGGAGGAGGGAAGGAGAGATATGGGGGAGGGGGGAGGGAAGGAGAGATATGAGGGAGGGGGGAGGGAAGGAGAGATAGGGGGGAGGGAAGGAGAGATGGGGAGGAGAGGGGGAGGGAAGGAGAGATATGGGGAGGGGGAAGGGAAGGAGAGATATGGGGGGAAGGAGAGATAGGGGGAGGGAAGGAGAGATATGGGGGAGGGAAGGAGAGATATGGGGGAGGGAAGGAGAGATATGGGGAGGGGGGAGGGAAGGAGAGATATGGGGGAGGGGAGGAGAGATATGGTGCAGGGGAGAGGGAGGGAGAGATATGGGGGGGAGGGAAGGAGGGATGGGGAGGAGAGATATGGGATGGGGAGGGGAGGAGAGATATGGGGAGGGAAGGAGAGATATGGGATGGGGAGGGAAGGAGAGATATGGGGAGAGAGGGAGGGGATGAGGGAGACATTTGGGGAGGGGTGTAAGGGAGAGATATGGTGGGAGGAGTATTTCATCCCTGCTGTGGGGAATGGAGAGAGGGACGATGGTACGGAGAGAGGAAACAGTACTGTCTGCAAGAGGGAGGAGACGAGTATTTTCTAAGGCCTGGGACACGCTGAGCCGCGCTGAGCAGACGCACTTACCCCCTATATCTGTCATCAGCGCGGCTTTAGCCGCCGCTTCCGCACGCATGCGGAGGCTCAGGTATTTTGGAGAGACAGGCAAGTTTAAAATTTGCCGCTCAGAGAAGCGGAGGAGCGGTCACGTGACCGCTCACATCCAATGGGAGCGAGGGACTAGCTCCGCCTCCTGACACGCCTCCGCCCCGCCCCCAAAGCGCGCTCACTGCCTCGCCTGCCAGAACACAAAAAAGCTCCCGTTTGAGCAGGTGAGGCAGAGCCGGAGCGCGGATCAGCGCGGCCCGAGGCACCAGGCCCGAGGCCTAAAGGATGTACTGTCGGAAGGGAGGGGGTGTGAGTACTGTCGGATATAAGGGAGGGGTGTGAGTATTGGGAGGGGAGTACTGTCGGATATAAGGGAGGGGGGTGTGAGTATTGGGAGGGTAGTACTGTCGGATATAAGGGAGGGGGTGTGAGTATTGGGAGGGGAGTACTGTCGGATATAAGGGAGGGGGTGTGAGTATTGGGAGGGTAGTACTGTCGGATATAAGGGAGGGGTGTGAGTATTGGGAGGGGAGTACTGTCGGATATTAGGGAGGGGGTGTGAGTATTTTGAGGGGAATACTGTCGGATATTTGGGAGGGGGAGTACTGTCGGATATAAGGGAGGGGTGTGAGTATTGGGAGGGGAGTACTGTCAGATATAAGGGAGGGGGTGTGAGTATTGGGAGGGGAGTACTGTCGGATATAAGGGAGGGGGTGTGAGTATTGGGAGGGGAATACTGTCGGATATAAGGGAGGAGTGAGTATTGGGAGAGGAGTACTGTCGGATATAAGGGAGGGTGTGAGTATTGGGAGGGGAGTACTGTCGGATATAAGGGAGGGGTGTGAGTATTGGGAGGGTAGTACTGTCGGATATAAGGGAGGGGGTGTGAGTATTGGGAGGGGAGTACTGTCGGATATAAGGGAGGGGGTGTGAGTATTGGGAGGGGAGTACTGTCGGATATAAGGGAGGGGGTGTGAGTATTGGGAGCGGAGTACTGTCAGATATAAGGGAGGGGGTGTGAGTATTGGGAGGGGAGTACTGTCGGATATAAGGGAGGGGGTGCGAGTATGAGGAGGGGAATACTGTCGGATATAAGGGAGGAGTGAGTATTGGGAGGGGAGAACTGTCGGATATAAGGGAGGGGTGTGAGTATTGGGAGGGGAGTACTGTCGGATATAAGGGAGGGGGTGTGAGTATTGGGTGGGGAGTACTGTCGGATATAAGGGAGGGGGTGTGAGTATTGGGAGGGGAGTACTGTCGGATATAAGGGAGGGGGTGTGAGTATTGGGAGGGGAGTACTGTCGGATATAAGGGAGGGGGTGTGAGTATTGGGAGGGGAGTACTGTCGGATATAAGGGAGGGGGTGTGAGTATTGGGAGGGGAGTACTGTCGGATATAAGGGAGGGGGTGTGAGTATTGGGAGGGGAGTACTGTCGGATATAAGGGAGGGGGTGTGAGTATTGGGAGGGGAGTACTGTCGGATATAAGGGAGGGGGTGTGAGTATTGGGAGGGGAGTACTGTCGGATATAAGGGAGGGGTGTGAGTATTGGGAGGGGAGTACTGTTGGATATAAGGGAGGGGGTGTGAGTATTGGGAGGGGAGTACTGTCGGATATAAGGGAGGGGGTGTGAGTATTGGGAGGGGAGTACTGTCGGATATAAGGGAGGGGGTGTGAGTATTGGGAGGGGAGTACTGTCGGATATAAGGGAGGGGGTGTGAGTATTGGGAGGGGAGTACTGTCGGATAAAAGGGAGGGGTGTGAGTATTGGGAGGGGAGTACTGTCGGATATAAGGGAGGGGGTGTGAGTATTGGAGGGGAGTACTGTCAGATAAAAGGGAGGGGGTGTGAGTATTGGGAAGGGAGTGCTGTCGGATATAAGGGAGGGGTGTGAGTATTGGGAAGGGAGTACTGTCGGATATAAGGGAGGGGTGTGAGTATTGGGAGGGAGGGGGTGCGAGTATTGGGAGGGGAGTACTGTCGGATATAAGGGAGGGGTGTGAGTATTGGGAGGGGAGTACTGTCGGATATAAGGGAGGGGGTGTGAGTATTGGGAGGGGAGTACTGTCGGATATAAGGGAGGGGGTGTGAGTATTGGGAGGGGAGTACTGTCGGATAAAAGGGAGGGGTGTGAGTATTGGGAGGGAGTACTGTCGGATATAAGGGAGGGGGTGTGAGTATTGGGAGGGGAGTACTGTCAGATAAAAGGGAGGGGGGTGTGAGTATTGGGAAGGGAGTACTGTCGGATATAAGGGAGGGGTGTGAGTATTGGGAAGGGAGTACTGTCGGATATAAGGGAGGGGGTGTGAGTATTGGGAGGGAGGGGGTGTGAGTATTGGGAGGGAGGGGGTGCGAGTATTGGGAGGGAGTACTGTCGGATATAAGGGAGGGGTGTGAGTATTGGGAGGGAGGGGGCGTGAGTATTGGGAGGGAGGGGGTGTGAGTATTGGGAGGGAGGGGGTGCGAGTATTGGGAGGGGGAGTACTGTCGGATATAAGGGAGGGGTGTGAGTATTGGGAGGGAGGGGGTGTGAGTATTGGGAGGGAGGGGGGTGCGAGTATTGGGAGAGACGGGTATTGAGTCTGTTTCCATCA